>NW_026292595.1:0-69590 GCF_023091745.1 Budorcas taxicolor
GTAAGATTAGATATCAATTACAGGGGGGAAAAAAACTATAAAAAAACACAAACACCTGGAGGGTAACAATACATTTCTAAATAGCCAAGAGGCCACTGAAGAAATCAAAGAGGAATTCAAAAAGTGCCTGGAAACCACTGACAATGAAGAGACATACACTCAAAGCCTGTGGGACGAGAGGATCGCGCCTGGTTTGCATTGCTGTACGGCAGAAACACACACAACAGTGTAAGGCAATTTTCCACCAATTATACAATTTGTAAAAATGCCTTTTGCAAATTAATTAATTTTGTTTGGTGAAGACTGATGACAATGCCAGAGAAGTAGCTCTTGCCATCTGATCCAAGTTCCTGAAGAACTGTGGTTAAAATTTTTTTCTACTTACTCAGTGTATAATTTAATATGATTATTTGCAAATGGGGTTCATAATTTACTACATTGAAATGGCAGGTAGTGGTGTGAAAGAGAATGAAGCGTGAGATGGAGGAATCTGGTCAGCAGAACTGTGTCTTTGTTGTATAAAGGATACAATTATAATTTCTTTATCTCGGCTCTTTTTTTGTTTGGGCTAGAGTAGGTACAAGATGAGTGGCTCTGATAACCAAGCAGATAACAGAAAATATACTGGGGGAAAAGCTTCCAGTGATATTTCAGGGCTCTGGAAACAAAACAGGTTGCATGCCTCTAGAGATAGAAAGATATGTTCAGTTCAGTTCAGTCGCTCAGTCGTGTCCGACTCTTTGCAACCCCATGAACCGCAGCACGCCAGGCCTCCCTGTCCATCACCATCTCCGGGAGTTCACTCAGGTTCACGTCCATTGAGTCAGTGATGCCATCCAGCCATCTCATCCTCTGTTGTTCCGTTCTCCTCCTGCCCCCAATCCCTCCCAGCATCAGGGTCTTTTCCAATGAGTCAGCTCTTCGCATGAGGTGGCCAAAGTACTGGAGTTTCAGCTTTAGCATCATTCCTTGCAAAGAAATCCCAGGGCTGATCTCCTTCAGAATGGACTGGTTGGATCTCCTTGCAGTCCAAGGGACTCTCAAGAGTCTTCTCCAACACCACAGCTCAAACGCATCGATTCTTCATGCCAAAGCCTTTGTGTGGATCACAATAAACTGTGGAAAATTCTGAAAGAGATGGGAATACCAGACCACCTGACCTGCCTCTTGAGAAATCTGTATGCACGTCAGGAAGCAACAGTTAGAACTGGACATGGAACAACAGACTGGTTCCAAATAGGAAAAGGAGTACATCAAGGCTGTATATTGTCACCCTGCTTATTTAACTTCTATGCAGAGTACATCATGAGAAACGCTGGACTGGAAGAAACACAAGCTGGAATCAAGATTGCCGGGAGAAATATCAATAACCTCAGATATGCAGATGACACCACCCTTATGGCAGAAAGTCAAGAGGAATTAAAAAGCCTCTTGATGAAAGTGAAAGAGGAGAGTGAAAAAGTTGGCTTAAAGCTCAACATTCAGAAAACGAAGATCATGGCATCTGGTCCCATCACTTCATGGGAAATAGATGGGGAACAGTGGAAAGATATGTTGCTGCCTCTCAAAAAGGAAGACCAAAATGAAAGAAAATTCTAGTTCTTGTGAGAAAATTCTAGAAGTAATCATTAAAACACAAAAAACAAAGAAGGGCTTTCCTGGAGGTCCAGTGATTAAGCAAGTGGACGTTCACTGCAGGGGCATGGGTTGGATCCTGCCCCCAAATCGCCCCCATCAGGGGGCTTAGATTGCTCATACTGTATCACCACCACCCCAAAAATAAGCTGGCATTGAAAAGCAACTCTGAGTGTAAGATAGCTGAACTGATATGTCAGAATCCTCTTATTTCCTTAAAAATGAAACTTGAATGTTGAAGGAAAATGCTTTCTTTATATTATGATATATTTTAAATATATAAGTGAATAATACCCATGTATTTGTTACCCAACTTATCAAATCTCAACATTTTCCCTATTTGTTTTAATTTTTTTTTATAAATGGAATGAAACAGCTGACATTTCTTGTGTCTCCCTTTCCACCCGCCCCAGAAATAACATGACCATGAGCTTAATGTTTATTGCTCTGAATTTGTTTATAGTTTTATAAATAAATAACTATCCACAAGCACCTGCTTGTTGGTCACATTGCTAAATTCATGTAAACTGTTAAATAATGTAACACAATAAAAACCACACTTATTTATCCAGTCACCTACCAATAGTATGTTTAGTTTTTTCCAAATTTTTGTTTTTATGGAATATGTTGCTTTTATAATATTCATTTTGAAGTGAAATTGCTGGGTAGTAGGAGATGAGAATCCTGACATTTACTTGATATTCACAAGTTGTCCTAGAAAATAATGACCAACTTACAGCCTGCTAGGATGCACACTGAACACATAGGAGGCACCGTTTCTACACATTATCGCAAAGCTTAGAGCTAACAGATTCGTAAACTTTCACCAGTTTGACAAGCGACTTTCTGTAGTTTTAATTGCATTTCCTTAACAACAGTGACCCGGGTTTGATCCCTGGGTCAGAGAGATCCCCTGGAGAAGGTAGACAACCCCCTCCAGCATTTTGTCTGAGAAATCCCATGGACAGAAGAGCCTGGCAGGCTACAGTCCAAGGAGGTGCAAAGAGATGGACACAACTTCGCAAGGAAACCACAATAACAGCGAATTTAAACATCTTTTCCTCAGTTAATTGGCCGCTCAGGTTTCCTACTCTGTGAGTTGTCATACTTACATAGGATTGCTTATTTTTTTTAAATTTTATCTGTCAGAAGGATATATGATTTGTGTATGCGTTGCAAAAATCTCAGTTCAGGGCTTTTCTTTCCTTTTTCTTTGTGCTGTCTCTCAATGCACAGAAGTTAATTTGGGAAACTTAATCACATTTTGTCTTATGCTTTTTGTATCTTATTTAAAAGAGAATCTTCCTTATCCTAGGTTCTTAGTTGTCCTGGAATGTATCTCACTCATGTAAAATAAAAATTTTATTTTATTTAGATTTAATATTTTCCAATGTGAATTTTCTCTTCTTTGATTTCTGGATGCCACCATGGATTTTTTAAAAATTGGATTTCTATTTTGTTCCATTAGTCATGTAAGGCAAGTTACTCCCATATGGTTCCTTTTTAAATTGAACAGACTATGTATCAAGTCATGTATTATGATATGCAGATTTTGTATCAGTTTCTTAACTTACACAAGCAACTGTATTAGTATTTTGATTGAAACTGTAATATATTGATAATATGTAGAGCAATCTGCAGAAGCTGATATCTTTATCTTATTTAATTTTTCCATCCATGAACATTGTATATCTCATCATTTTTTAAGGACTTTTTAATGCTGTTTAAGAATGCTTGATAATTTTCTGTATAAAGGCCTTGCACATCTGTTCTTAGCATTGTTCCTGAGTACTTTATAGTCTTTGGACCTATTGTGAATGGGATTGTCTCTTGTATAAAGTTTTCCAGTTGGTTATTGTGAATATATACATAACCATGTTAGTGGTTTTTGTATGTACATCTTGAGAAGAAAGGTTTTAAAGCCAACTTGTAACATTTACTAGCATAACTTTTTATGAAAGAAATAAATTTGGCATTCCTTCCAGTTCAGCTAAAATCATGGTTTTCTGGAGATGTGTTAGTAATTACCTCCATTGGAGTGCTAAAACATTACACATCTTTTGCTTCAAGATCATTACATTATATTGGACCCAGTTTGGTAAGACTTAATGACCCCATCTAGTGGCAGTTTGAAATTCTAAGTGAACTGGAAAAAGCACTTAAATATTTTATTAGATGCTATTTTTGTTTAAAGAATTACAATAGCAATAATATCCTTGCTGTAAATGTCAAGAAACAACAAAGATTAATTTGACACTCAAAACTAATTATGCTTGTAGTCTTGTATTGCTGATTTTAAGATTAGAATGAGGTAGGCTTAAAGAGAAAATTATGCGCAACCTCCCACGCTGGAGCCTAATTGTATATGTGGGGATTTAATTTTCAGGATCGCTATTCAGGGAATTATCATAGGTCACATTCACATAATGGTTTAGAAACAACATCACCGACAGCTGGCTAGTGCCAATCCATATCACCTTCATCATAACTTGACCCTCGGAATCTAACCCGTAAAAGGACTGTTCTATAGTGAAGGACCCTTTAAAGTGAGGCCTAGTGTTATATGTCACTGATTAGAATTTTTCCTTTCTGTAGGACATAACAAAAGTTTATGCATAATTGTACTCAGTTTCAGAAAACACTGGGACAACATGCTAATCATTCAAATAAGTATTTTAAACTCAAATGAGTTCAAGATGTATTTAAAATAAAAACATACACACAGTAACATTTTTGAAGTGTGACATTAAAATACTTGTGAAAACTAAGTTTGAAGTAAGGAAGACCTTTCTAGTGATAGACAGAACCTCTACAAAAAAAGGTTAATTAAAACCTTTCATAAAAAAAATAAAAAGGGAAACAACACTGTCATATCTCTGGCAAAATCTTTAAAATGATGATTCCTTGTGTTAATACTGGTTAAAGATGAAAACATCAAAAACAGTCTTCCCTTATATTATTAGTGGAGAATATACTTGGAATAAACTTTCTCAAGTGAAATTTGGCAAAGCTATTAAAAACCTTTGCCCCAGAGGTTATACTACCCAGAGTAATTATAGGCAAACAACCTAGAAATGATTATAAGAATATTCTTTATAGCAGCTTTAAAATATTTTCAGATTATAAAAAATAAATGTCTGTCAGTATGTGAACTGAGAAACTAATTAGAATGCATACATGAAGCAGACTTTTATGTTACTATTAACCCTAATGCTACGAAATAACATTTGAAGATACTTGAAATATTTTTATATATTTAATTATATAATTATACAAAGGGGAGATATTCTCAGAATAGGATTAAATGACAAGCAGAGACTTACAAATCATTTTCATTTTCTACAAAATTTTTTGTTCTTATGAGAAAACCCCCCAGAATTTAAATATTCAACAGGAGTTATCTTCTGAACTGTGATGTGTCCCCCAACCTTATATATGGCAAAAGCGCAACCTCAGTATGAAAATATTTGGAGATGAGGCCTGTGGGAGGTAATTTAAAGTTAGATGAGGGCACAGGGCAAGGCTCTGGGGTGGTAAGAGGAAACAGCAGAGAGCTTGCTGGCTCTCTCTCTGCTCACCACCTGAGGGCACGGAGAGAAGGCGGCCGTCCGCAAGTCAGGAAGAGAGATCTCACCCGGAGCTACACTGGCCAGCTCATGATCTGGGGCTGTCAGCTGCTAGAATGACGAGAAAACATCTGGTGTTTAAGCTACACACTCTTAACCTAAGCAGGTATCAACAACCTCAGATGTGCAGATGATACCACTCTAATGGCAGAAAGTGAAGAGGAACTAAAGGGCCTCTTGATGAAGTGAAACAGGAGAGTGGAAACGAGGGCTTAAAACTCAGCATTCAGAAAACAAAGATCATGGCATCTGGTCCAGTCACTTCATGGTAAATAGATGGGAAATGGTGGAAACAGTGACAGACTTTTCTTTTCTTGGGCTCCAAAATCGCTGCCAATGGTCTCTGTAGCCATGAAATTCAAATATGCTTGCTCCTTGGAAGAAAAACTATGAACCTAGACAGCATATTAAAACGCAGAGACATCACTTTGCCCACAAAGGTTGGTCTAGTCAAAGCTATGGTTTTTCCAGTAGTTGTGTACAGATAGAAGGCATAAAGAATTGATGCTTCTGAACTGTGGTGTTGGAGAAGACTCTTGAGAGTCCCTTGGACTGCAAAGAGATCCAACCAGTCCATTCTAAAGGAGATCAGTCCTGGGTGTTCATTGGAAGGCCTGATGCTGAAGCTGAAACCCCAATGCTTTGGCCACCTGATGTGAAGAGTTGACTCATCGGAAAAGACCCTGATGCTGGGAACGATTGGGGGCAGGAGGAGAAGGAGATGACAGAGGATGAGATGGTTGGATGGCATCACCAACTCAATGCACGTGAGTTTGAGTGAACTCCGGGAGCTGGACAGAGAGGCCAGGTGAGCTGCAGTCCATGGGGTCTCAGAGAGTCAGATAAGACTTAGTGACTCAACAACAAAGCAAATAAAATCACAAGATGAGAAGTTCTCTGGATTCCCGCCCCCCCTTTTTTTGCTTATCTATATTTCTAAATTTTCTCTAATAAACATACTATATTTATAATTTTAAAAGACATTATAAAATATATTAAGCAGTATTAGACCATTTTCAGGGCATATAGATGGTTCAGTGAGAAACTCATCATTAGTAAAATCAGTTATTCATCTCTTGTTGTTCATATCATATTGACATATCTTCATGAATTCTCTACATACACTAATTATTTGGCCTACAATTAAACTTAACAAAACAGATTGAATCCTTCTCAGCTACAAATGTCAAGGACTGATAAAGTTTCTAAATATGTCACTGAAGGACAGATTTGTTTTCCTCCCATAAAACGGCTCTATAGTTACTATTTGGAAACATTGACCATGCCGGTCACTATTTATCTGCTTAGAGTGGCTGATCAGCATTCTGCCTGAGGGCCACTTGCCTAATCAAGCTGGGATTATACACTCTCTTGTATTATGAGACAGTATTTAGTTGCCTTACTCGTCCACCCTGTTTCCCTCTTAGGCCATCACATTTCTAAGAAACAGTTTACTCCTTTTTCTTTTGCTAAATTACTTATAACTGGATATATATTATATTATCCAACCATGGGCTTCCCTTGTGGCTCACTAGTAAAGAATCCGCTTGCAAAGTGGGAGACCTGGGTTCGATCCCTGGATTGAAGGGAATGGCTATCCACTCCAGTATTCTGGCCTGGAGAGTTCCATGGACTATAGAGTCCATGGGGTCACACAGAGTCGGACACGACTGAGTGACTTTCACTATCCAACCATAGTTATCCAACCACTGGATACACCATAAACCAGAGGTGAGGTCATAAGTCGCTACATGGCAACATGTGATGTCCAATACGGCTACACACACACTTTTTAAAATCAGTTTTATCTTCATCACCACAATAGCCTACACGAACACTGAGCACCCCAGTGAGGGAAGGAACGGAGGAAGCAGGGTATGTGTTTCATGAGTGGCACGTTTTGTTTGTGGCAGCAAAGGGTCTGAACCGTCTGGGAACTGAGGAACGTGGAGTCCATCTCCAGAGAGCTGAAAAATACTTGGCAGCGGGGAGTTTCTCCCCAGGGCCAGAAATCCGCAGTCAGTACACACAGAACACGCAAATGCCTGGGCCCGTGATGTATACTCATCACTCGAGCTCCCTGCACGTTGAAGCACTTCCTTCATATTACGATAATTTCCTGCCTTATATGTCCCACCTTCCCAGAGGAAGCCGGCAAGCCTGCAATCCCAGACTCCCTGCATTAGGGGGCAGGCATGACCTAGCTTCCCCTGGCCCAGCTATCCGGAGACAGAGCTGGAGGGAGCAGGTGGGGAGGCAGGTGTTCCTAGGAAGCCAGCAGGTGGGAGGGTCCCGCTCTGGGGGCTGGGGTGGCAGTGCTTCTGGGCCCCTGCTCTGAGCATCTCAGGCGCCAAGTGCTCGAGTCGGTATCGCTGCTCAGAAAAGGAGCGTTTGGTGCTGTTTGTGGAGGCGCAGGTTTCTAGTTGGATCCTGCGGCCCCACCAGACATCCTGTGAACCGTCTAATATCATCTCACCAGCTCCTTTCTACTCAAATTTGCAAAAGTGGATTCTGGAGATGACAGTTAAGATCTTTGCCCAACCATAACACTCCCCTCTGCAAAACAAAACAAAGCCCAACCTGGTAAAGTTTCACTGCTCACTCCTTAATTACCACAAAGACCAATCGTATTTACAGATATTAATATGAAAAATTTATATATAAATCAGGGCTCTTTATTTATTTACAGAGCGTTAGTAATTAAAAAGAAATAACTTTCCGACCAAAGCCCCCCTATCTACAGTGATCAGTCAAATTCATTCTTCCTGTTTCCCTAGTTTCACAAATAACAGGAGGATTCAAACCGAACCTGTGAAGTTTGACAACTTTCTCATTAACACGTTTGATCTCTGAAAAGCCTCTCTATTCATCTACTGGGTGCTTAACCGCTTATTTCTCTGTTATGCAAACATTCTGAAACCACTTCACATCACATGAAAACACCTAGGGATGAGCCCATGAATATTCTCAATGCAAACACAAATGCCAGCAGGCGAATATGTCTGTTAGGAGCAGTGTGTACCCAGCATGAAGGAGGGATGGGGCGCAGAGGGATGCGCGGAAATGAACACATTCCCACATGAAAGAGCTGTCACTGGAGGGGCCACTGCACGCGGGCAAGGGGTGGGCACCACACTCAAGTGGCTGAAACTGGAATCACTTTTCCAGCCTCGTTGACCTATATTTGACATAAAATTTTGTGCATGTTTAAGATGTACAACACAATGATTTGATATCCGTTTATGTGACCAAATGTGAAATTGGAATTCAAAGAGACTATGGATACACAATAAGAATCTGATCATGTGTTAAAGTGGTTGTAGTTCAAAAATAACATTCATTTTCTATATGATGGGATACTATACCACTTAAACATTTCTATTTTCTGAAGGTTATTTTTAGTCAAAATGTATTGGACATTTAATAGAGGTCTAGCATTAAGACTGCATCCCAGAACACACTTCTTTCTCCTGACAGTACAAGGCAGATATTGTCAACCCTATTTTAGGGCCAAGGTGGTTCCCAGAGAGGTTAATCACCCCAGGTAATACAGTTGCTAAGTGACAGAGGCAAGATATGCCCCCGGGTCTGTTAGGCACCCACACTCTCTACCCTGAATTACAAAGGCTGTGCAGCAACACTGAATTAGTGCTTATGGTTTTAAGTAAATGTCAGAGGGAGCGTAGAAGGCTGTACACACACCGTGACGTGACTCTGAAACTATACACTCATGGACAAAGGCTTGCGGGGAGGACACATCCTGTGCTGCCCATTCCCGTGTCCAAGAAACCGAGAGAGTGAGGAACAGAGAGTCCTTAACAGAAAAAAGATGGAGAGCGTGTGTGCGTGTGTGTGTGTGTGTGTGTGTGTGTGTGTGTGTGTGCGTACACACCATGGTTTTAAGAAAAGAAGTTAGGAAACGTCAACTCCTTTACTAAACACAGAGATTACAGAGACAGAACTCACAGGCTCTCTTCACTGTGCAGCCCCGGACTGGGATTGTTGTTTTTCCCATGGTTTTTTTCAAATGTTCTTGAAAAAGAGATAAGAACAAGCAATACGCAGGAGAAAGGTCCAGCCTTTCAGCGCCTGAGAGGTGCTGAGCTTGCAAAGGCTGAGGAAGCCAAGGTCAGCCCCACCCCCCCGCCCCAGGGCCACCGGGAGGCTCTGCCCAAAGCTGAAGCCAAGTCTGGATCGAGAGTCCACAAGGTCACTGAGCAAACAGCTTTAAAAGTCACTGTCTCGCAGACAGAGACCTGCAGGAAAGTAAACATCCCTTCGTTCCAGGAAGAGAAACATGTTATCCTAGGATCCTAGGGATGACCCTTTCTATGACTGTTGAGAAATTGCTGGCTATTTCTTTTTAAGTCCATGATGTGGCAATCTTTTAACCCGTGGGCTTAGGGTCATCATGCCTTGCCAGCTAACAGACCCGATTCTGGGCCTACGTCTTTACAAAATTCTACCAAACGAGCAGCAGCTAGTACCTGCTAACTCACTGAAGGGTAAACAACAGAAAGAGAGAAATCAGGTGAAATGTCAGGGTAGCTTGGAGAAGACAGGAAGGAAAGATCAGAGGCAGCGCCCTGAAGGAGCTGTCCCTGAAGTTAGGCCACGAAAAACAAAACGAGTCCTTGGAGAAAGGGTGAAAAGCGTTCTAAATGGACAAGAATGAACGGAGGGCAAAGACCCAGAGGAAAGAAAGTTCAGGCTGGCGTTCCTCTAAAGATTCATCTGTTGATGATAACTGAAACTCCTTTTAATTTCTCAGAAACCAGGATGATAAGCCAGACGCTATGCAATCAGGTACGGACATGTGATTTGAGTTATGGTAGTTAATGTTTTCCAATGAACATATTCGGATTTATCTGGAAGAACAGATAAGAGCCTTGAAGTACTTGGACCCTGCCATAAACGCCCGGGACAGGATTTCTGCCACACGTACGTTTGCCACTTCTGGACAATCAGCCCATTTTGGGGGTTCTTTGATTCTTCACACAGAACCCCTCCTTCTTTCTGGTTTATTGCAACAGTCAAGCTAAGCATCCACAAATTCAGCTGTATAAAACCGACAGGTTAAAGCATTCCACAAAGAGAGAATGGTATTAGGAAAAGAGAATGATAAGTATTAATACTTCATTTTAAAAACTCAAGTGGGGGGAAAGTGGCTTTCCTATCAGCGTGCACGTTTCTGAAGCCTCCTCTAAAATTCCGCACCTTGTGGCACCTCTGCATGCTCTGCCCCCCTGCGCTTGGCTTTATGATGGGATGCTTTAATTTGCTCCACATATAATACCCTCGCACCACTGTTTTCTGTAATTTATACCACATGCTGTCCACTTCCTTGTACTATTTTATTTGGTAAAGCACTTTGGATACCAGTTTATATGAAAAATGGTTTTTGAAATGAAATTGTATTGCAAGCTGCATTATTATAATTTCCTTCTTGCGTGGGGCCTCCTTCGTCTTACACTGCTGCCTGAAGTTTGATGCAGGGCTGCGATTTAAATGAAGAGTGTTCAGAACTGACGCACGCGCATTACTTACTGGCTGCTGTCAGGGCAATCCACTACCCAGCGTCCAGCTCTCAGCATCTTCCAAGATCTGCTCTGACGTCCCGCTTGCTTGTTTCATGGAGAAAATATGCGTCGTGTGCCCTGTTACAAGCTCAGCAGGAACGAGCAGATGGGTTGCCTCTGAGGAAACACCTCACAAGGCACACCTTAGTGACACCGCACAGTTACAGGTAGTAGAGAACTTGTCAGATCTCAGTTAGAGACTAGGAGTCTTGATCTTCTGCTTCTGGTTTTTTCCATTCTGCTCTTTTGCCTTTCATTCATTCCAATGACTCACTTTAGTACTTTTAAAAGTTAAGAGGAAGAAAAATTTGAATGGGTCACTTGAATGACTTTTTGGCAGATCTCGATAAAGACTCAGCAAAACAGAAGAAGATTACTTTGAAGACAAAGGTGTCTTTTAATTTTTTTTTTTTTTTTAACTTTTTATGTTGGCGTATAGCTTATTAGCAACGCGGTGGTGGTTTCAGGTGCCGGGCAGAGTGACTCGCCTTTCATACACGCGGATCAGTTCCCCCCCCGACCCCTTTCCGTACAGACTGTCGCGTCACACCAAGCAGAGCTCCCTGCGCCACACAGTGGGTCCTTGTCGGTTGCCCACTTTAAAGACAGCGGTGCACACATGTTGATCTCAAACTTCCAACTATCCCTTCCTCTCACCCTCACCCCCATGAAGCACAGCTAATGCCTGAACTCTACATATTCTCCGTATTTGTGATTCTTTCTGGACTCGAATACATGCGAATCACATTTCAGGTATTGAATGAATTTTGCCTAACTTAATTTTGCTAGAAGGGCTATACTGACCCTGAATAATAAGAAAGATGACAATATTATTATTATCACTTATAAGAAGATACATTCCAGCATCTTTCCGGAGGAGAAGAGATATGCTAGTAGTGTAGACAGCACGTAAGATCTGGGTTAATATTCTTCTGCTTCACTGTTTAGTCCCTGAGTGTTTAAGCCAATCCTGTGGCTTAAGAGTGAAGGTCACCTGCCCAGCCTGACTCTGAGCGCACTTGTGGAGACTTTCTGGCGGTGGATATTCATATATGATGCCCCAAGCCAGAGCACACGCTCTGAGGGTGGAGAAAGGTTGGGTTCATCTTTTATCCTTCCCACCACATACAGACAGGAGGTGTCAGGAAGTCCTTGCATAGCTAGACGTTTCTTTCTTCTTTATTCGAGTCATTATACAATTCACCAGTAAAATACTAGTGATATGTAAACAACAATAGATTCTCCCAGGCAGTCTTTGAACAGAGGGAAGATAGAAAGCGAAGAGGTCTTAGAAAGCAACCAACCCAACCCCAGGTCCCACAGCTGAAGGCCTTGAGTGGAGACCTATCTCTAGCATTTATTGTCAGCATGCTGCAGGGCGGACCAATTACCAAGTGCGAATTTAAATTTACTCTAGTTTAGAAAAGAGCAATGTTTGCTTCACACAGTTGCTGTGAACGCTGAGTGAGATCATGGATGCGGAAGAGAGCTTTGTCAGACTCGCAGCGCTCTATCCATGTCAGGTCGGGAGACGCTACGCAGAGTGGTCAAGCGACTACTCACAGAGGCTGCTTCAGCTGGCGCAGAGTCAGGCTTCCGTAGGTGGGGCCGTGTCAGCAAGAGCTGAACTCCGGCTTAGAAGGAAGGCACAGTTCAAGCAGACCATGATACTACTTGGAACACACCCAGAATATCCCACTTTGGTTCGTGCTGATTAGAAAAATAAACAAAGTTGACGGTTTTGAAAAATAAAACTGACTTTAAGATACTGTCGCTCCTCAGGTGAGCCTGTTGGTGAAGTGTAGAGAGATGATAAGAGCAGTTCTTACCCAGCTTGTGCAGAGCTTTGTGTCTGTCAAAGGGAATCATGCGTGTGAATGTGTTCGGTAAACAGTAAGGAGCTATGTACATGTCATAATTACGGTTTTCTGCGTCCTCTGTACCTTTTATTGTATTTCTCACATCAGAAAGGAGAAAAATTATTCTCTTGCAAATTTCACCTTAAGTCACTGGAATACTT
The DNA here is from genome assembly GCF_023091745.1 of Budorcas taxicolor. Lineage (NCBI taxonomy): Eukaryota > Metazoa > Chordata > Mammalia > Artiodactyla > Bovidae > Budorcas > Budorcas taxicolor. The sequence goes on from NW_026292595.1 coordinate 12,861, forward strand.
TAGTATAACATTTTTGGGGTAATAACATTGATTGATTTTTTTTTTCCAGCAAAATAAGCCCATTAAATCTTCCTTTGATGATACCCATTCCATTTTTCAAAAATTCTTTATCTTATTTTCTTATTTTCCTCCGAAAGATTATTACTACATATTTGTCGTTGCCTTTTTTTATCCTGCCCTGTGTCTCCTACTACTAATCATTTTGCACCTTTGTTTCTCGTCATTAATGCTTTGCCATACGCTGTCCTTTTTTTCCTAGCACCTGAACAGCTCTCTCCCTCCCTCTACACTCACTGACCTTAAGGAGTCTTACAAATAAGGGCTCTGAATTAAGGCAAATTTCTTTTAGTTTATCTTTTGGGAAATGGTTGAGATTCTGAGAGTGTGTTTCTCTTTAAGAGAATTACTATAAAGAAAAACTGTCCACATCACAACTCTTACTACTCTCCACTTTGTGGAGCTTTGCTCTGCATAAGAAAGAATCCATACTGAAAGAATCACAAATAAACACCTAATAAAAGAAATTCAGCTCACATTAAAATACTGGAATACCAGATGGTGGAGTTTAAGTATTATTCAACTACTGTTTATCCTACCCAGCGCTCATTTTAAATTCAACGTTTTTGAGAATTATTCATGGAGGCAAGGTTGTATTTCATGCAGATAACAAGCTTAGTTTGAAGTGAACTACCAGAATGCACCCATAATTTCCATACTTCCTTGGTTATTGTTAATTTGGATTGCAACTATTAGTTAAAGTTGAGAGGCTTTAGAAAGCAAATCGACATCAAGCCACTGCGGACAATAATTTGTTCAGCACTCCTCAGGGAGGGGAAATCATTAAATTTTACAGGGTGGAGGAACTTACCAAAGAAAGTGATGCTCCATCTGCCAAAGCTGGAAACACCGCTGTTTGATGAGTGCTTCCGCCTCTGTAGCAGCCTGCCCACTGAGCAGGCAATTATTCTTGCTTTTATCTAATGGTTGTGGCAAAACTTTTAAGTGAATGTAAAACACAATTTCATCTTCCAATACCTCTGCACGTGGATGGATAAAAGATCAACAGAGCTGTCTCTGGCACAGCCCAGCTCCCTGTGTAGTCACGGGGCCATGTGAGCTGGTCAGTGGGGCACACGTCATGGAAAATGTAGATTACGGAGCTCCTCCCAACTCTGACTTTCACCATACATCAGTATTTTATTCACTTTGGTTTAGGGAAAATGACAAGCTTTCCTGCTCCGAGTCATTAAAGAAATATCAGGAGACCTTTTAAAAGAGCAACATCCATTCTAATGCTGAAAGCTAATGCTTTGGCAGCTTAAAGAGTTTTCACCCCATGTTTAAAGTCAATCTTTCAGCGAAAAAGGTGGCATTCAATACGACACACCTCCAATGCCTGAAAAAGCTTTTACACGGAAACGGGACTTAAACCCTTCTGGTTTTTTTGGACAGGAAGTAGGGTGCCTTGGCGCGTGATTAAGCAGGGTCGGCCCCGAGGCTCTCACGAGTGCAGGGCTGGCGTTTGTCCAGAGGCCACGGTCGGGGGAGTCTGACCCCAGAGCCCTCTGGGATGAGCTGCTCTGCGGTCACCACACTTTCTAGCTCGTCCGCATTAAATCTAGTGAATCCCCGGCTCTCGGGGGTGGGGCTCTTTCGGCAGCCGGGGAACCTGAGGTTGGTCCCGCGGAGGGCCGCGATCACCAGCTCCTGCCCTGCAGCTCGGTGTGGACGGCTGTGATGACTTAGCCAACGTGGACTCTGCCCACTGTGCGCCCGGGAAGGTCACCGCGCGCGCCTGTCTGGAGCCTAGGCTGAGGCCAGCGTGTCAGTCACGAATGTCCGCTGGAAAGCGGTGTCTCCAAGGCCCCTTAAGGCAGCCTGTGCAGGCAACAGGCTGCTGCCCTGCCAAGGAGGCTGCTGTTTGCGTCTCCTGGCTTGATTGCTGGACTCTCCCAATTCTGAGAGCAACAGAAGTGAAGAGGACTTTGCTTACAACCGTCTCACAAGGCACCGTTACTGCTCTCTGTTGTTGAAATGTGTGTGCCAGGATTCGGTTCTGGGAACCTCACACCCGTGACTTCATTTAATTGCCACGATGGCTCTACAAGGCATTCCTGTTTCACAGAGGAGAAAACAGTCTCAGAGGGGTTAGTAACTATTGAGCTAAAATTCCAGCTTGACGCAACCTGACTTCAGGGCTCCAGGTTTTTTTCTATTGTGACATACTTTCTCAAGCAAAGTAGGAGTGAAATTGTATTTGGAAGTTAAGATTTACTTTTTAAGAGTGACATCACAGAGAGGAAGCACAATTTATTTTTCAAAACATCTCCAGAAAACTTCCATTGGGTGCACCTTTATACCCAACCCACTCTTTAAATGGTTCCTTAAATTCGTGCAGTTCCTTCTAAGCTTCGGGTTCTTCACATGTAAGCAGAATCATGATAGCACCTACATCATCTGCTCAGTTCAGTTCAGTCGCTCAGTCGTGTCTGGCTCTTTGCGACCCCAAGGACTGCAGCACACGAGGCCTCCCTGTCCATCACCAACTCCCAGAGTTTACTTAAACTCATGTCCATCGAGTCAGTGATGCCGTCCAACCATCTCATCCTCTGTCAACCCCTTCTGCTCCTGCCTTCAATCTTTCCCAGCATCAGGGTCTTTTCAGATGAGTCGGTTCTCTGCATCAGGTGGCCAAAGTATTGGAGTTTCAGCTTCAGCATCAGTCCTTCCAATGAATATTCAGAACTGATTTCCTTTAGGATGGACTGGTTGGATCTCCTGCAGTCCAAGAGACTCTCAAGAGTCTTCTCCAACACCATAGTTCAAAAGCATCAATTTTCTGCTCTCAACTTTCTTTATGGTCCAACTTACACACCCATGCATGACTCCAGGAAAAACCATAGCTTTGACTAGATGTACCTTTGTTGGCAAAGTAATGTCTTTGCTTTTTAATCTTTCATCATGCTGTGAGATAATTCCTGAGCATCCTGCATTTCTACATGTCCCAAAGTATAGGCACAGAATGCCTTTCTTGGTTCTAGACAAACTGTTCCAGGATGTCCGTACAGTAAATACCCTTAAAAGACAGTGACAGTCCCTCCCTTTGGAGCAAAGAGTAGCCTGCTGTCTGTTTTAGAAGACTCCGGTTTCCTGAATTCAGGGCTCCTCTTCCATGATGTGACCCACTGTATGTTCTTTGTGTTGTCCCGTGGGACTGGGGCTTGGAGAACTGGCCCAGGGAAACGCTGTCACTCTGGTTTTTGCTGTCTCTGGGGGTAATAAAGTCCTTTGTCTCTGACCCAGGAGTCTTATGTGTTCCACCAGCATCTATTAAACTATGGGAGGCTATTTTATTAATTTCCGAATAGGGTAAACATCTCAAATCCTTCATAATTTTTGACATCTCATGAAGTGACAATTAAATGAGGTAATCCATATAACTGGATTAGTCCCTGGCACATAAAAAGTGCTAAATATATATTGGCCATTGATGTTATTACTGAATCAGAAAAAAACAGTACATAATTGTTTCATTAATAATATAGGTATTTTTGTATTTTACATCAATTAGCTTCAAACTGCCTTTTTTTTTTTGTATGATGAACCATATAATAGCAATGTTCCTTTGTATATGCTCAAGTTAATGCTGTTGGAACTATTGGAGGTCAAATCAATTCTACAAAGACAGGATTCAAGAGTCTTTTTGCATCTTATGGCTAGGAAAGTTGATACAGAAATAATTCGGAAGGCATGTTCTACAATGTAACTTGAATAAAGATTTTGAAATGTTATAAGCATGCTGAAGGAAAATTAATAAAGTAATTTCAGCAGGAAGCATTCAATAGCCTTCCAAAGTTTAAGACTCAGAAACCCCAAAGTCCACGGCTCTTTATGATCTAAGGAATACTGGAAATATGATTTTTATTTCATCTGTGAACCAGATAACTCACTGAAAATGAGTTAAGAAATACAAATAAGAATGTACCTCTGAAAACTACAGAATCTGTCTGGAATTCCTCCTATTTCTCTTCATATTTTATCTCTTTATTTTAGCTCTGTCCTTGAATTACTGAAAAGAGAAGGTTTTTTGGGGGGGTATTAATGGTAAATTGCTTTACTCTTTATGCCTTTTTGAGGGTGCTTTTGTTTCATATGCTCGTGCTTAGCATTTCTAAGATCCTCTAGGATGATCATAACGGCCACCAGTCTAGTCTGGCTTTTGATTTCACTAGTAGAGTTCTCCTGTACCTGGATTCCATGTGCCTTTTCTTCAAAAGTGAGTTGCTTAGTGGGTGAAATTTAAGAATAAATAAGAAGTTTGAATAATTTCAAAATACATTTTATTATATAAAATACTTGTTAATTACAAAGGGGAAAACAGTAGATTTGCGGTGGGAAATTGGGCAGGCGCACCCTTATCCGAGATTAATCTCGGCAATAGTAAGACATATCCAGATCAGCCACCCCTGGTACGACACAGTGGTGAGGGGCACTGCTCCTGTGATATTCCTTCTAATAATGCATAAACCCAGTCAAAGCCTGAGAAGACATGAAACACACCCAGACTGAGGGACGACCTACAAAGTAACTGACCCGTATGCTTCAAAAGCCTAACTTTAACGAGAGACAACAACGGATGAAGGAACTGTCAAAGACTGGAGCGAGGGATGCCTGACCAGCGTGAGCGAGACCTTGGGACACGGAGGAAGGACACTGCAGAAGGGCTGAGGCAGTCTGCAGACGTCCTTGCTTCACAGCAGTGTACCGTGGCAGCTCCTTAGTTTCGAGATCAGCACTCTCTGCCGCTTTATCTGGCTTCCTAGGTGGCTCAGTGGTAACGGACTTGCAGGACACACGCTTTGATCCCCGGGTCAGGAAGGTCCCTGGGAAAAGGAACTGGCAACCCACTTCTGTATTCCTGCCTGGGAAAGCCCGTGGCCAGAGGAGCCTGGCGGGGTACAGTCCGTGGGGTGCCAAAGAGCCAGACACGACTTAGCCACTAAACTACCAGCACCACCACCCTCACCTCTCTGGTTGAGTAAGCTGTTAACATCAAGGGAAGTTGAATGAATAGTGGGAAATCAGTACTATTTTTTAATTCTTCTCTAAGCCTGAAATTACCTAAAATGAAAAGATTCTTAAAATTTACATAGTTATTTTTTAATCATTGTGATAAACCCTAGTTTTATTTCCATGCTGGGAAAGAAAGTTAAAAGGTGAAAGAATAGAACAGATTAACCTTCATAGGTGAGGATAATTATGTAACATCATGGAGATGCGGGATAAAATGGGGTCATTTATGCAAGACATTCACTTTGCTTTGATCACTTTTAACGTGTAGGTGGATGAATAGGCATAGTCTGCCACCCAAAATAGATTTTAAGAGCTCCTACTTTTTATTTTTCCTCTGCCTAGATTATATTTTTATGCATGCTAGACGCTCAGTGGCGGTTTGTTTTGATTGTTGAGGATGATAACCAGGCGCTCTCAGCTGGCTCAGGTCTCAAGTGTTCTTTTTTATGGGTGCTGAATACCTGCCCTGTAGACTTGTCAATTGCCTATTCAACACGAGTTCTGAGCTACCAATTTTTCTATACAAACTCAGGGAAAAAATAGTTTTTCTTTTCCTTCTAACTCACAATTTCTCTCAGCATTATCAAAACATATTCTCAAAGAAGACTAGTAACACATTTTCCTTAACTAGTGACAAGAAAAATGTCTTATTTCCATTACTCAATTATGCTGAGTGTTCATGTCAATGAGTTAAGGGTTGAAAGGGGGAGATGTAGTTTTATGTTTATAGCGATAACTTTGAGAGGCTGGAAAAAGGTGCAAATCATCTCGACATTCATACAAAAGAGTCTTCTGCTACTTTCGTCTCCTTCAGGTGTGCTTTTTCCCTGAAACCCCAACAGGTTTTCATCATTCTCCTCAGAAGATATTTTTCAAGCACGTCTTGTCCATGTCTCTGTAACAAAGATGGACAAAAACACGTAGCCCCTGACTTCAGGATCTGATAGAACTGAGACTTAAGAGTGTCTCACTAGAAACTTCAGCCTCTTTTTCCAAGACTATAATCTCAAAATACATCCTGTATCAAACGGCCACTTACCTAGCATTTCACCACTGAAGTTTCATCCTGTGGTTTCTCCCTGCTCAAATGCCGCCAAAACTAAAAAGTATATTATTACCTATATACTAAAATGATATCATTAAATCCCTTCTAACATGACAGCGGGTTGAAAATCAGTTTGAATACGAAGAGCTCAGAAAAGAGGGAACACCAAGGAAGAAATAGAAATGGGGAGGAACCATGAAAAGAGGTTTAAGAATTAATAAGACAGAAGCTCACACTTTGGGTTTGCCATCTGCTGACTGGTTAACTTTGGATATGTTGCTTCCCGTCTGTTAGGTCCTTCCCTTCATTTGTTAGAGTGGGAGTAGGCAGCAAACGTCCCTGGAACACCGTCAGATTCAAACGAGCTAGGAAGTGGGGAGCGCCTAGTGTGGCTCCTGAACTGCAGGAAATACTGAGGATCTCTCGGGTTTTGTTTAAAACTGAGTGAAAACCTTGTCCTCTTCACAATTTTGACGGCGGGACCAAATTTTACCTAATTCAGAGATCTCAACTCGAGCCACAGAGGTTTAAAGACGGTATGGGAAACACCCTTTAAGCCTCTCTCTGTATGTTTGAGCACCGAATTCAAAGCTGGGCGCTGAAGAATGGATGCTTTTGAACTGTGGTGTTGGAGAAGACTCTTGAGAGTCCCTTGGACTGCAAGGAGATACAACCAGTCCATCCTAAAGGAGATCAGTCCTGAATGTTCATTGGAAGGACTGATGCTAAAGCTGAAACTCCAATCCTCTGGCCACCTGATGTGAAGAACTGACACATTTGAAAAGACCCTGATGCTGGGAAAGATTGAAGATGGGAGGAGAAGGGGACGACAGAGGATGAGATGGTTGGGTGGCATCACTGACTCAATGGACATGAGTTTGGGTAAACTCTGGGAGTTGGTGATGGATAGGGAGACCTGGCGTCCATGGGGTTGCAAAGAATCAGACACGACTGAGCGACTGAACTGAACTGAACTGCATGTTCGTCTTGGAAACAGTTCAGGATGTGCAGGCTGCGTTACTCTGCCGGTGCAGAAGGCACGGAAACCAGCCGCTTTCTCCTTTCCACCAAGGTGCGGTCCTGGGTTCTTTCAGTAGTCCCCTAGGCGGGCTTGACCCGGGAGGCAGTCATGTTGGATGAAAGCAGACGTTACCAGCGATGGAAGAAAGTCTCCATGCTTCCCCCCTGAGAGGGAGCGCCCCTGGTGAGTCACTAATGACGCCCTTAGTCGGAGAGGCCGCCAAGGTGAAACTCCAGGGCATTTCAGAGGCTGCACAGGTTTCTAGGGAGCAGGGCCCCATTTCCAGTGAACCTGGGGAGATAACTGGCCTTTTACACGGAGACCTGATGTAGGTCATCTGTAGCAGCTGTGTCTGACTTCCAGCTACCTCCTCCCTGGGCTGGAAAGGTGTCACTCAAGCTTCGTTTGTCCTGCCTACGTGCCAGCGCTGTGAATACCCCTCTCTGTGTTGAGAACAATTTTTGAATAGCACTTTTAGACAGCAGTTGAAGGAAGCTCTTCTTGCAAGCTACTTTTAGAATCCAATTGGGCTGTTTTTCAATAAAGGAGAATTTAAAACAGCAGCGAAATTCGTCCTTATTTTTCCCTGAGGCTGTTCACTGAGGTTTACTTTATTCATCTATGTTTGTATACTCACTTCAATTTTGTCTCATTCGCGTCTGAAACGACACCAGCCAGCGTGCACTTCTGTCATTGTCTGTATGCCCTCTTCTTTGGGGATTTCTTGTAACGAGCGTCACCTCTGGATAATCTGAAAAAACAACCATCAGTTGGAAGAAGCCATCAGAGAAAACAGATAAACCCCACGTATCTGCCATTTGTCTTCTGCGACAGGGGTTCTCTGTGCTCGTGAATGAGGATGTAGCTGTGCCTCAAAGCCTGTTGGCAATACACACAGCGTTGTTGCTTCCCAGTCCTATTGTTTTGACTCAAACAGCATCACCCAGTTTAATGACTGACCTTACTTACTGGGTATTAATACAAAACCACTTTTTCTTGAAGTTTCAGAGAATGTAATAAAAGATGAACTTTTCAAAAGTGGTCTCCAAGCTCAAAGAGATTATAATCTATGGGAGGACGCGTGATGCCTAGTGAGGAGTTTACTTTCAAAAGTCAGGTTTTGTCAATTTTGAGCACATTCAAAAATATGAAATGTGGACTGCTGTTTAAAGTGTTGGTTGAAGAGAAACTTGGTAGTAATGAGTTTTTAAAAATACTCATTCTTATTTTTTCCCAGAAATTCTACCTCTAGAAATTAAAATAACTTCTAGGAATTAAAATTCTACCCCCACTGTAATAAATGTGCACAGAGTTCATGTACAAGGTTACTCATTACAGTGTTATTTATAAAAACAAAGTATAGAAAATGTTAGATAAACCTGGCAAAAAATTGCTGTACATCTGTTGAACACTATGAAGCCATTAAAATGATAATGACAATAATATTTTAATGGCGAGGGGAAATGTTTATAAAACACTAATTGAAAAAATCAGGTTACCAAACATAGAGAGTATTTCCAAATTTTTAAAACTTGTATATGGATATATAGATTTTTAAAAACCTGGATTATATACCCAAACTTTTATGATTATTTTTAAGTGGCAGGATTAACATTGATTCTGTATATGTTTCTGTATTTTTCAAAGTTTTCCGTAAAAAGCATGGATGTCCAAAATCAAAAAATTAGTAACAAACTTTTTGACAAGTATTTTGGCTTTTGAAGGTGATTCCAGAGGAATTTAAAAAGCGTTTTGGCTATATTTGAGTTATGTAAAAAGCTTCATGAGATGGTGACTGCTTGGCACTATCTCCATGTCTTATCAGTTTCCAAACAGATTATTCTACAAAAACGTATTTTACGTATTTGTTTAAATATAGGGAGTATTTACCCAAAGAAAATAGCAGTCCGAACCACCTATAAAGAAGCATCTGGGCGCTCATTCTGCGGAAACCTCTCTGCTGCACGCGGTGAAGAGCACAGAATGGACGAGCCGAAGGAGCGGCCGCTGAGCTGCCAGGGCTTGCAGAGTCTAGCCGCCTCGCCCAAGGCCGCCCTCCGCGCAGACGCAGGGTCTAGACCTGACGAGCGCGGCACGCCTGGAGGCCGAGAACCCTGCAGCCTCCTGATGACGCCTACCGTGTCACATGCCGCCACCCTCCGTGCGGTCTCCGCACTCCTCTCTCCCCAGCGTGACGAGGCTGGAGACACAGAGAGACGCGCCGGGCATCGCTCAGCCCGGCCTCGTTCCCCTGTGCGTGTGGCTGCCCGAGGCGGCACCGCCTGCGCCCTTGCCTGTGGCTCCCGGCACCGCCGGCACCGCCTGCGCCCTTGCCTGTGGCTCCCCGGCACCGCCTGCGCCCTTGCCTCCTCCGCTGTCCCGTTTGTTCTTTAGTCGCCAAGTCGTGTCTGAGTCTTCGTGAGCCCACAGGCTGCCGCGCGCCAGACTCCCCGGAGTTCGCCCGAGTTCCCCTTCACTGGGCCGGCCATGCCCTGCAACGCTCTCATCCTCTGCTGCCCTCTTCTCCTTCTGCCTTCGGTCTTTCCTTTTAGGGTTCGTGTTTATTAAGGCTGATCATATACCACATCTCAAGATTCCCGTAGCTGACAAGGTTTGCTACGAAATACGGCATGGCTCCAGCCTTGTCAACTTTCTGTTCTCCCCAGAATTAATCACTTTCATCTCAGGACGTGGTCAGTGAGCTTCCTGACTCTCAGGAGCATTCTTGCTGCTTCCCGACTGTCGCGTCCTGACACTTCGCGGGCTTCTCGCTGTGAAGTTCAGACTCGCGTCTCCCTCTCTCTCCTCTCGACATGTGCAGTCTTTCTATTTCCTTTTCTTCCAGTAGATTTAGATAGCAATTTTGGTTAAATAAATATTGTATATTCACACATTATTATGACTATGTAAATTTTATTTTTAGAATTTATTTTTAGCTGAGACATGTAGTCAATGATGAGCATTATTCCTTCTTGAACAACTTTGTGTTTTACCTAGAGTTACAACTGTTTCCGTTTGCTCCATTTTTTTATCGGTTTAATCACCATTTGACTTTTCACTCTTCAACAATTATCTGAATTTTCTCTTGAGTCTTCTGAAAACTCTGAGTTTTCATCTTTAGCTATAATAGTTTTCATTTGTAAGCACTCTTCTTTGCCGTCTATTTCTCTAGTACCCTGTTCTTGGTTTTGGTTGCAGGAGCGCTCCTCTCTCTGTAGACACTAAAGCTGTTTTGTTCTCATTTTTCAGGTTTTCTCTTTCCTGAGTAGTCTGTTGTCTCCAAGTTGCTTGAAATCTATCTGTTTTGGTCTCTGTCTTTCAAATTAAATGCTGACTTCCAATATCTGACGGCACTTGTCTTACCATACTTCACCGTATTGTCTTCTCATATGTTTGAATATTTTATAAATAATTATATATGCATATATATTGTCTGCTCATGTTTGACATCTATGATCTTTTCATACTTTGTAGTATTTTAAACAGTTCACTGGCCATTTTGAGTGCATTAACAGGCCTTATAGATTCTGAATTTCATTTAGGGTGATCTGTTGGCCTATTTACTCAATAAGTTTGCTGTTAGCCTCTTTGGAACTTCCTGTTGAGTTGGTATAGGATTTCCAGAGACCTTTAATCTCTTCCCTGGATGGTTAAGACCTGGCTACCAGCATATGGCATACCAGCATATACCACCCTTATGGCAGAAAGCAAAGAAGAACTAAAGAGCCTCTTAATGAAAGTGAAAGAGGAGAGTGGAAAAAGCTGGCTTAAAGCTCAACATTCAGAAAGCTAAGATCATGGCATCTGGTCCCATCACTTCATGGCAAATAGATGGGGAAACAATGGAAACACTGACAGACTTTATCTTTTTGGGCTCCAAAGTCACCTCAGATGGTGACCGTAGCCACGAAATTAAAAGATGCTTACTCTTTGGAAGGAAAGTTATGACCAACCTAGACAGCATCTTAAAAAGCAGAGACATTACTTTGCCAATGAAGGTCCGTCTAGTCAAGGCTATGGTTTTTCCTGTGGTCATGTATGGATGTGAGTGTTGGACTATAAAGAAAACTGAGTGCCAAAGAATTGATGCTTTTGAACTGTGGTGTTGGAGAAGACTCTTGAGAGTCCCTTCGACTGCAAGGAGATCCAACCAGTCCATTCTGAAGGAGATCAGTCCTGGGTGTTCATTGGAAGGCCTGATGCTGAAGCTGAAACTCCAATAATTTGGCCACCTGATGCGAAGAACTGACTCATTTGAAAAGACCCTGATGCTGGGAAAGACTGAAGGCAGGAGAAGAAGGGGACGACAGAGGATGAGATGGCTGGATGGCATCACCGACTCAATGGACATGAGTTTGAGTGAACTCCGGGAGTTGGTGATGGACAGGGAGGCCTGGCGTGCTGCAGTCCACGGGGTTGCGGAGAGTCGGACACGGCTGAGCGAGTGAACTGAACTGAATCAGCATATGGAGAGTGGAGTGGAAGAAGGGCTGAATTTACGTAATTCTTCAGTTTTCAATATAGTACTCACACCTTCAATTTTGTCCTTTTGCTCCCAGATCAGAAAACAAAACTCCAATACTCAGTAAATATAACTGAGATTGATTCAGAAATGTTAAAAACGATCAGAATTAGTTCAAGCATGTCTGTCTACAAATCTTGTCACATTTTAGGAAAAACTGTGGCTTAGAATTCCTGAGGACCCATTAATAGTTTAATAAAAATAACATAAAAAATACAGAGCATCAAATAGACCCATCAATTGCAATGGCCTGTATTCCAGACATATATGTGTGAGCAGCCAACTTCACATTAGATGGAAATGATTATGGGTATTGCGTTCTTGCTTTCTCAGTTCTTGACCCTGAGCATCCCTTCCTTTCACAAGAAGGTGGCCCAGCAGGACACGTCACTCAAGGGCAAACCTGTCAATGAAATCGCATTAAGCAGTCTTCCCGTGCAGCGTGCTCCTGCCCGTCACTCTAGGAGACTGAGAACGCCTTTCCTGACTACGTGTCTGAGATCAAGGTGAACTTTAAGTGTGAGAGCACACGTTTGTTTCTGACTCTAAAATAACATTTAATCTGTGGCATTTTTGTATAGCGGCCAAGTCCCTAAAGCATTCTGATCAACAGAACCTACCTATACTAGAGTCCTGTTAGGAAAGTAAGGACATCACAGAGTTGAGAAAAAAACATTTCTTTTCAACTACAGTAATGGGACTTCATATTTTGAAAGATCTTTACTTTCATTTGAATTTGAATATTGTTTCCTTTCTGATGATATCTGACATTCAAACAGGTTTTGTTAATAAAATTTAGGCCACCTTCCACTTGACTAATTAGGCATGATTAGTTCCATCAATCAGCCTTTCTAACATTTTTCCCCATAAATTAAGCTTTGGAGCTTTGCAAAATACGAAACAATCAAATTACTGTTATTTGAAATAGATATAGTGTGTCGCACTGCAGTTTGGTTTATAATGGGAGCTCATTACCATCCTCATTACTGTGAATTATGGGAGTTTCCTGGCTGGCCTTCATTAACCATCTGGCTTTAAACATTGATTTGTGGTTATGTATGTTATTTTTAGAAAAGAGCACCTGAACATCTCCTGAAAACATTTGTTTCATCTTGTTCTACATATTTTTAAAGGCCATGAATCTCACTGCTGCGAAAATCTCGTACATTCTGGTGTATCTTCATCTCTGAGTTATGTTCATGTATTATTTAGCCGATGGAAAGGCTAGCCATGTCATCATGTCTTGATCCTGTAAGCTACCCAAGAAATTTCCTAGCAAGTGTGATAGCAAAATAGAAGACAGGCAAATCTACCCTTACAGATTTTCATTCCAGTTTTATATATTTGAAAGTACATAAAGACTTTGATGTTGGAGTGCTTTTAACAAGATAATACTTAAAAAAAATCACTCATTAGTTTAGTCATCAACATCGAATGAGCACTTTTTAAGGAACAGAGACTATTCCCGGTGCGGGAGATGTTGGGCAAAGCTCCTACTACATGTAGTTGGAAAACAAAGGAGAGGAGCAATAATGAAGATATGAGCATGAAGGAGAGAAACTGCACTTCCTAACAGAGGAAAAGTGGGGGAGGGAAAGCTCTACAAAAAGTAGGATAAGCCTCCTTGAGGCGACGTGAGGGCGACGTGAGGGCGATGTGAGGACGGCCGTGTGAACAACCGGTGAGAAGCTTCTTGGGAGAAGACGCTGTGAGTCCACACGGCATCAGTCCACAAACAGCCGGGTGTGTCAGACGCAAAATCTGAACCGAGAGCACAGGTAGGGCGACAGACTGAGGCGGGAGGTGAGCTTGGAAGAGCTGGGAGGACCCAGGTCCTACAGAGTCTCAAGGAGTCGGAAGGCCGAAAGGTCTACAGGGAGTCTAAATTCAATTGCATTATGACTTACGTTTAAAAACCATTACGGCCCTGATGTAGAAAAATGCCTCTAGGAAGGCAAGAAAGACGGTGGCCTCTAGGAAGGCAACCCTGATAGCCAAACTGATAGCTAATGATGATCGACGCCAGGGTAAGGACAGAAGAGATGTGAGGAACAGACAGGTGTGTGGTTTTGGAGATGGAACCAACATTACGTACCTGTGCACCGAATGTGAATAACCTGGGAGCGAGGGTGAAATCTTCAGTAGTTTATCATAAAATAGGCTTTGTGTTAGATGATTCTGTCCAACTGTAGGCTCATGTAAGCGCTCCGAGCACAGTTAAGAAGGTTAGGTTGAGCTACGATGTGCAGCATGTTAGGTGTATTAAATGCATCTTCCACCTACAATATTTTCAGGTTTTGATGGGTTTATTGGGAGAAAATCCTGTCACAAGGAAGATCCGTGGCACTGTATATATGCTCTTGCGCATGAGCATGACCATATCTGCAAGAAGAGTCCTAGAGAGGTGTGTGCCTCATGGACCTTTCTATGTCCATTTTACATTTTGGTAGATAGTTCCAAATAGATTTCCAAAGACTTTTATCAGTTTTGACCCCCACCAACAGCAGCACTGTGGCCCTCTTCCACCCAGAGAACGTTTGAGTTCTGCTTGGTCTGCCATATGAACATGGTGTATCGCTACAGTTTTGTCTTTTCTTCATCAGAGAGATCTAATTCATTTCCAGGTGTTTAAAAGCCACTTGCTTCTTGAGCGTAGAAACTCTCAGCTCCTGTCCTTTGCCCACTTGCATTGGACCTGCTGAGCTCATTTCTGAAACGAGCTCATTACTGCTTGTCCTCTCCAGTAAACCCTCAGAACCAGTGATTCTGCTCACAAATGGGAAGGAGCAGGGAAGACACCCATCCTCTCTCACCCCGCAGCAGACTCTTACTAACAGCTTTGCTGCCAGTTTAGAGACTGTAGCCGGTTTAGATCGTGGTTTCTTCCTTGTACTCTGCACTGGGAAGCTGACACAAAGTGTCTTTAGTGGGGGGAAACCGAGAATCTGTCTCTATTCTCCCTCTGCCTCCAGATCCTACATCTGTGGCACAGGGCTGAGAAGCATACCCTCCTTACAATACCTTGGATATTCAGAGAAAATCCAAATGTGAGCACAGTGAGAGGCTTCTTTCTAGTTTCATGTACTTTTTCACTTGACACAAACTGTAGAAGTTCTTGTGGAAATCTCTTTCATGCTGTTCTTGTAGCTGGATGAACATGTGAGAACGTGTCTATGAGACGATCTACGGAGTTATAGTTGCAAGCAATAGAGCACAGAGATGCGTGACCAGAAGAATACAAGAGCACCTCTCTCAAAGCCATCCTGCAGCCCTCCCCTCCCTTGGCGATATTTAGTCGCCCATTTAGACACTTATATATATATGTACATATGAATCACTGTTTTCCATGACTTTAAAATAGTAATCAGAGAGCATTTTTTCCATACTGCAAATGATTAAACAAAGAAAGAGTAAATGAAGATGAAATAGAAACTTTAGAGTACGTAATTCTGGAGACCACACAATCACACATATGGAATATTTTTTCATAGCAAAGCCCCTCCCCACCCCAGTTGCCATCATTGTAAATAAGCAGAACAATCTCGGGTTTACCTAAATCCATTCCCATTTTCCTAAACTTACTGACTGTATATGCTCTATCAGATAAATTTGTGGAGAGACTCCGAAAGGGATTGGAAAGAATGTTTATAAAAAGGAAAAAAGTCACCTCCAGGCATTTCAAAGGTTTTCTTCAGAAATAATGTAAATAACCAAGGGTATCTGCAACAAGACAGCCATCCTCTAAAAGAGGATTACTAAGTGTTAATTATCTTACAAGCTCGCCATTTTACTTCTTGCCCATGTCTTACTTTTAATTAATGTTTCTCTTTGAGCTAGGAGAGCAATAATTTTCTTGGCTGTTTCTCCACCAAGAGATTTGCTCTTCTTCCCAAATCATGATATGTGGCCTCATTTTCAACTAAGAGAAGCCCAGGAGAAAAACAACATACAGCATCAAAGATAGGGATTCTAAGCTTTGAGATACTGTTAAAATATTGTTTAATCACAGAACTCTTCTGAGCCAGTGCTGAACAATATCCCATGGCTATCATCCATTCATTCATTCCTCTGTTTGATCACTTGTCTGCAGATTTATCTGTTTATGCAACACTGGTTGAGTATACTTTGACTTCCAGGCACAGTTAGGCCCTGAAACTCACAAAGCTGAACAAGACTCAGCCTGTGGGTGTTTCATTTATAGAAGAGACACAGGGATAAATGATAAATAAGTGTAACTTAAGTCCTTTATTCCATTTGAACCTCAAACTGGCCCTGTAAGTTAGTGCTACTGCCTGAAAGTCTGTGTCCCTCCAAAAGTCAAATGTGGAAATTCCTACCTTTTTTATTGGGAAGTCAGGCGTGTGAGAGGTGATTAGGTCATGAGGGTGGAGCCCTCCTAAATGAGATCAGTCCTCGTGTAAAACAGGGTCCAGAGCTCCTTAGTTCCTTCCTCCACGTGGGAACACAAGGAGAAGTCTGAGACTCGGAAGAGTGCCCTCGTCCACCATGCCAGCATCACGCTCCTAGACAGTCAGTCTCCAGAACCATAGGAAATAAATCTCTGCTGTTGATGAGCCGCCTGTCCATGGCATATCATTGTAGCAGCCTGAAGGAACTAAGACAGTTCAGTGGGATGGATGTTGATAGCCTCACATTAGGTGAAGAAATGGAGGCTTACATGGCAGAGAAGTAAATTATCCAGGGCCTACAAAGGCAGGACCAGGACTTAACTTCAGTTCTAATTCCAAAGCCACATTCTTCTCCTTGCCATGCTCCACGGCGCTGAAGTCCTTCCTTGAGACACCCCTGGAGACAGCACAGCATGGCTGGGAAAGAAGCTCCTTTCCCTCCCTGATGCGGCCGCTTTACTGATTGCCATCTGAGCCAGGAACCACGCAGTATGCCCTCACGCTGACAAGCTCACTCAATAAACAAGGGCTTTATTCCTTTTGTCTGTTGAGAACAGAAAGACAAGCTTGTGCTACGCCCCCGTTTCCACACCCGTCCTTCAGCAAGAGCAAACTTGAAATCCAATTAAGACCTAGGCACGGAGGAGTGAGACTCGTCCCTCGGAGCAAACTAACACATATCTTCCCGGTGATGTTATCGACAGACATTTTCCTTTCCCGCAACAAGTCAAATTATCATGGTGTTCCCTGCAGAGCCAAATTTTAATATACAGCAAGCCATGTTGCGATAAGCGTAAGAAAGCGATAAAGCTAGGTGTGTGTCGCTGGCATAAAACAAGCTGACTGTCTGCTTAGGAACAATTTGTCCAAAAGCTGAATTGAGACATGAGTGGTAGGGAGGTAGGCCTGGACTTAGAGGAAACACATTGCTACAGTGATTGTAAACAAGTAAGGTCATGTTTGGTAAGACTTCACTAGCCCACGTGCCCCTCCTGGATGTTCAGATCGCTCCTGGGGTGATCGATGATATGACCCAAAACTGGCCCAAAGGAGGCTCCTGTATCCTGGCTGTTATTGGTCACACGAACCTAGCTAGGCCAATAAGACTCAGTTTGTGGATTTCTCTTGGGACAACAAGGAAGCTCCTTTTTCTCCCTCCCTCCCTCCCTTTCTTCCTTTTTTTTTTTTTTTTTTTTTTTTTGATTGGAAGCTGGGAGGATATAAGTCTCCGCAGAGCTTATAAGGGGCAGAAGATGGAAAGCGCCTGTCTGAGAGTCAAGCCAACACAGAGAATACTTGACTTAGAACATGAAGGAAAAGCGAATCCTAACAGTACCGTCTCGGCCAAGCACCCACCCTGCCTGAAGTGAGAGCTGCCCCCGTGCTGCTCCGGTCATTAAATCTCAGATTCCTTTGGGTTTCCTCTCTCCCCTCTCCCTTGCTGTTTCTTGCTCTCCTCTTTCCTTCTTATGCCAGTTTGATACTTATTTCTGTTACTTACTACTAAGAGTTCTAACTGAGGGAAACGGCAGGCAACAGTTCGTGCCAGTGATTCTGTATTTCTTTGTCTGAAAAGCTGTTGATTATAGAGGCAGCAGCCATTTAGCCCCACAAATCCTTCGCTGTGCAGTCCACAAGGTTCAGCCTTGTCCCTTTTCTTGATTTTTAGTGAGCAACCGAAATAGGTTTTGGAAACAATATAGCCTAGAATGATTTAAAATTTTATTTTATTTTTTTTTTTAATTGAAGTATAGTTGATTTACGGGGCTTCCCTCGTGGCTCAGACAGTAAAGAGTCTGCTTGCCATGAGGGAGACCTGGGTTCAATCTGGTCAGGAAGATCCCCTGGAGAAGGCAATGGCAACCCACCTCCAGTATTATTGCCTAGAGAATTCCATGGACAGGGGAGCCTGGAGGGCTAAAGTCCATGGGGTCAAAAGAGTCAGACATGACTGAGCGACTAACACACACAGACACAAAGTTAATTTGCAGTATTGTGATAGTGTCAGATGTATAGCATCGTGATTCAGGGTTTTGCAGATTGTGTTCTACCATAGGTTATTTAAAATATTGAATATAATTCCCTGTGCTAAACATTAAGTTCTTCCTGCGTATCTATTCTATGTGTAGTAATCTGTGTCTGTTAATCCCATACTGCTAACTTGTCTCTTCCCGCCTCTCCTTTGATAACCATGAATTTGTTTTCTAGGTCTGTGAATCTGCTGTATACAGATTCATTTTTAATACTTTTTAAGATTCCACATATAAGTGATATCATGTAGTATTTATCTTTCCCTGTCTGATGTAATATTTTATTTGTTAATGGGAAGCTAATTTTATTATGAAATCCTGAGACCAGAAACAGTTAAATGCATGGTTAATGACATTTTCTGTTGGTATAATAAAATGCAATCTTTTATTTTAAAGATAATAGCCATTTAAAATGATCCAGGAAACATGGTACACTGAGTTCACCATAAGGCTTTTTCTCTGGTCTCTTTCTCATTATCTCTTTCATCCTGCCAGATCCTTCTGGAAAAAACACCTTGGTTTCCATGAGGTCCCATAAGCACATAGTTTTGGATGGTTTCCGTAAGCTGAAAGATGAGAACGGTTTCTAAGAGTGAAGATCTCTGGAGCCCACATCTGAAATCCCACGGTAGACATCGTGTCTCAGGAGGCTTTGCTTCTGAAATCCCCACGGGTGACATGATGTCTCAGTAGGTTTTCTTCCTCTGTTTATTCCTCGTTCAGCAACACCCATGACAACACATGAGTCTTGAGGAACCGAAGACTTTGTACACACAGACTAGCAAGACATCTGGGGCAGAGAGGGAAAAGAAAACTCGCACAGTGCTTTTTGCTTCCTTTATTCTAAAAATCACTGTACTACTTTAATGCTTTTATTTGAAAAGTCTAGGCCCCCAAAATTATAGACTGAATTTTTTTAAAGGATAATTAAAATTTTTTAAATTGAAGGCTAATTGCTTTACAATGTTGTGTTGTCAGAAATCACAACAACCAGCACTGGTTACGTTCCTGCCATACACCAACGTGAATCATCGACAGATATCACACGTCTCCTCCCTCTTGCAGCACCCTCCCACCCTGCGCCCTTTCCCGGCCCTCCACGTTGTCACGGAGCATGGGCTCCGTGTGCCATAACGCGCCTTCCCGCTGGCTGGCTGCACGCACAGTAGTGGGTGCGTTTCAGCCCTGCCCCTCTAGCTGGCCCACCTTCTTCCCCTGCTGTCTCCACAAGGCTGTTCTCTGTGCTCGCATCTCTGTTCCTGCCCTGCAGATAGGTTCGTCAGTGCCATTTTTTCTGGATTCCATATCTATGCATTAATATATGATATCTGTTTTCCTCTTTCTGACTTAATTCACTCTATATAAGAAAGCGCCTCTGGTTTCCTCACCCCAGTAGAACTGACTCAAATTTGTTCCTTTTTAAGGCTGAGTAATATTTCATTGTATATATGTACTACAACTTCTTTATCCATTCACACATATTGGATTTTGAGTAAATAGTTTATCAGGCAAATATGTTGACTTGTCTGGTTTTGGTACCGTATATAAACACAAATACATTATATGGGCCTGGGGGGGTGGGCTAAGGTTTAAAATAAAACATGAAATAAAACAGAAAATAAAACCATAAATTAACCATAAAATAAACCATGAAATAAACCACGAAAACAACTTTAATACTTCAAGTGAAAGTGAGTGTGTGTGTGTGCATGCCCAAACACGTCTGACTCTCTGCAACCCTGTGGACTGTAGCTGCCAGGCTCCTCTGTCCATGGGATTTCCCAGGCAAGGGTACTGGAGGGGGTTGCCATTTCCCTTTCCAGGGGACCTTCCTGACCCAGATTGAACCCAGGTCTCCTGCATTGGCAAGCAGGTTCTTCACCACTGAGATGTCAGGGAACCCGAAAGTCAGTGTGTAACCAACGGCAAGTGCTGGGAGAGGCTGTGAGGAAACCAACACTTGCTCTGCTCTCACGTGTTAAGTACTGTTATAATAAGTTTTCTCAGTTAATTCTCAGAACCTCCTATGCGACTGGCGCTGTCATCCCTGGGGATCCATTCTGCCCTGCCTCCTCCAGGCAGGTGCCATCCTCCAAGAAGGTTGGAAAGGCTGGGAGAGCCCTCCGGGGAGGCCTGGGTACACCAACCTCTGCAGGCAGGCACCAGGAGGATGGGCACGGGCCATTCCCCGGCCAGGGCTCCTGATTTCGGTGGTTTCCTTCCCAGCAGCAGTCTGATTAGACTAAGTGGCCAGTGGAGATGTGTAACTGCACCCGACTGGTCATCACCTCTGACTCTCACCAAACTCAGCTCCGAGAAGCAGCAGGTCCGTAGCAGGTGCTCTCCATGCCCCTTTCCTGCATAATCATATTCTCTGTTGCAACAGGAAGCTTGGGCTGTCACCTAATCCCCTTTCAAACTGCCTCCCAGATAATTCTTAAGGAAACATTTATTCAGTCACAAGGAATGGTTTTCTTTGTGATGTTATTATGTTAAAGCACGGACCCTATCATCAGGGCAACCTCATGTAGGGCATAATTATGTAGTTTTGACAGAGACCTTTGTTCCTACCTGGCTGGACTCCTTTGCTCCCTAGATCTCCCACCCTATGGTTACAGGAACGAAAATCCTGTCATTGTTCTGCCTCTTTCTCACCTCATCCTGTAGTTTTTTCTCCCTACGCTCTGGTTGATCTTTACAGCTCCTCTTCTTTCTTAGATCAATTCCTGCTTTTTCTACTTGTCTTGTTCAATTGTTCAGTCGTGACCAACTCTTTGCAACCCTACGGACTGCAGCACGCCAGGATCCCTGTCCTTCACCATCGCCCAGAGCCTGCTCAAACTCATGTCCATCAAGTTGGTGATGCCATCCAACCATCTCATCCTCTGTCGCCCCCTTCTTCTTCCACCTTCAATCTTTCCCAGCATCAGGGTCTTTTCCAAGGAATTGGCTCTTCACATAAGAGGCCTAAGTATTGGAGTTTCAGCTTCAGCATCAGTCCTTCCAATGAACACCCAGGACTGATCCCCTTTAGGATGGACTGGTTGGATCTCCTCGCAGGCCAAGGGACTCTCAAGACTCTCCTCCAACACCACAGTTCAAAAGCCTCAATTCTTCAGTGCTCAGCTTTCTTTATAGTCCAACTCTCACATCCACACATGACTACTGGGAAAACCATAGCTTTGACTAGACGGACCTTTGTGGGCAAAGTGACATCTCTGCATTTTGATATGCTGTCTAGGCTGGTCATAGGTCTCCTTCCAAGGAGCAAGCGTCTTTTAATTTCATGGCTGCAGTCACCATCTGCAGTGCTTTTGGAGCCCAAGGTAAATAGTGTCAACCACTGCTTCCACTGTTTCCTCATCTATTTGCCATGAAGTGATGGGACCGGATGTCACGATCTTAGTCTTTTGAATGTTGGGTTTTAAGCCATCTTTTCCACTCTCCTCTTTCACTTTCATCAAGAGGCTCTTTAGTTTTTCTTCACTTGCTGCCTTAAGGATGATGTCATCTGCATATCTCAGGTTATTGATACTTCTCCTGGCAATCTTGCTTCCAGCTTATGCTTCATCCAGCCTGGCATTTCGCATGATGTACTCTGCACATAAGTTAAATAAGCAGGGTGACAATGTACAGCCTTGATGTATTCCTTTCCCAATTTGGAACCAGTCTGTTGTTCCATGTCTGGTTCTAACTGTTGCTCCTTGACCTGCATATAGGTTTCTCAGGAGATGGGTCAGGTGGTCTGGTATTCTCTTCTCTTTAAGAATTTTCCACAGTTTGTTGTGATCCACAGAGTCAAAGGCTTTGGCATAGTCAATAAAGCAGAAGTAGATGTTCTTCTGGAACTCTCTTGCTTTTTCAATGATCCAACAGATGTTGGCAGTTTGAGCTCCGGTTCTTCTGCCTTTTGTGAATCCAGTTTGAACATCTGGGAGTCCTCAGTTCACTAAGTGTTGAAGCCTGACTTGGAGAATTTTGAGCATTACTTTGCTAGTGTGTGAAGTGAGTGTTATTGTGCAGTAGTTTGAACATTCTTTGGCATTGCCCTGCTTTGGGATTGAAATGAAAACGGACCTTTATCTACTAGTTAACCCTTATTGTCCTCCTGGACTGCAGATGACTCCTCTGAGGTCTCTCAATAACTTTCACTCTAAGTTCAGACGATGAGGTTCAGAAAAGTCAGTTACATCACTGGTGACACGAGAGCAGAGATTTGAATTCAAAGCCCACATGCTTTACTCTGGCTCTTCTCGCAGTTGCTTCATTTGTGTTGATTTAGAAAATTAAATAGTAACAGAGTAGATTTTTTTGGAGTATTTAACATGAATCATCCCCTATGGCCAAATATCCTGCTACTGAACATTTTCAACAACACATAAGTAAAATGTGTATGTTCACACATTATAATATTTTTAATATTACTTTTTCACCCAAGGACATTCTAAAATTGATTTTTATCCAGATTTTTAGTAAGAATTGATTGTATCCTATAGCCTTGCACTTTTAAAGAAAATTATATTCCTTTTACCTAAAGCTCTTGTGAAAAGATATTCTTCAAAGGAAAAAAATGAAATAAATAATATACAAAGTTAACTTTAGTTTCCTCAAAATTGCCCTGGTTGGATTTGTAATGCCAATCTTATTGGTGTTGGTATGTGTAAATATAACTGTTGATGAAGTTCCTATGCCAAGTTCCAAATGGCCAATCATCATAGTTAGTCCAGGAAGTTGAAAATATTTCCCAGGTTAGCTACACTTTGAAGTTTTGCTTGTGGAACATTTTATGCAAAGTTCTTCTTACCTGATGGGTAAGATTTGAGGAGTTTTAGGGCAATGTAATCTCATCAAAAATTATTATTTGGGACTGTAAAATAGAATATATCCTTGAGCTTCTGTTTCTTTTAGACCAAAGTTATGGATTGCTTGGGCTTCTCTAGTGGCTCAGTGGAGAAGAATCTTCCTGCCAGTGCAGAAGCTGCAGGAGACGCAGGTTTGATCTCTCTCTGGGATGATCCCCCAGAGAAGGAAATGGCAATCCACTCCAGTATTCTTCCTGGGAAATCCAGGGCCAGAGGAGCCTGGAGGGCTACAGTCCATGGGGTCGCAAAAGAGTTAGACACAACTCAGCATCTAAACAACAACAATTGATTACTCCTGTTTCTAAAAGCAATGCCATGTGTGAATGTTAGTTATGGGCAATAACTTCCACAGCCTTGCTTTACTTCTGTTTTATGCAATTAAGCAGCTTAATTTGCTAACAAGCCAGACTGTGAAAGGACTTTGAGATAATCGTCTATTCACGCACTCATTTAAACAAATGCTCTGAGCAGACACTGTGGGTCAGGCACTGTGCTAGGATGAACTATCAGGCGAGACAGAATCTCCGCCCCTACAGAGGCCAGTCGGGAAGACAGATGGCAAACCAGAGAGCAAATGTCTTGCCTGTTACACACCCTCTTGGGGCTGTGGAGGAGACCTTGAAACCAGAAGCTGGCGAAACAAAGGCTGAGAGCAGGAAGCTACACTGCCCAGGTCTGGCTGGTTCGTGCTTCAGAAGCGTTTCCTTGGCTGCATATTCCTATATGTTCCTGAGTCTTGACCACAGTTCTTCTGCTGTATTGCCAGAGTAACACTGTCTTCCTCAGGAGAGTGGTAAACTTGAACTAGTGAAGATCAGGAAGCAGGTAAAATTGGCTCTACTTACTTATTTACCTAGCCACCCATTCCAATAAACATGCATTTCATTCTGTTAGCTCCTTTTTTAAAAAATTAAAGTACAGATGATTCATATATTTTATAAGTTTCAGGTGTACAATACAACACACTGATTCAGTGTTTTTATAGATTATACTCCATTTAAGGTCATTAGAAACTACTGGCTGTCTTCCCTGTGCTGCCCAATGTAGTCTCAAGGTTTATTTGTTTTATTTTATTTTATTATTTTACTGGTTTATTTGTTTTATACACAGCAGTTTCTACCTCTCGGCCCCCTACTCCCGTCTTGCTCTTACCCCAACCCTCTTCGTACTGGTAACTACTAGTTTGCTTTTGCTCTGTGAGTCTGTTTCTGTTCTGCTGTATATTTCAGATTTTCTCTATGAGTGGTACCAAGAGGATTTGTCTTTCTCTGTCTGAATTATCTCGCTAAGCATGATATCCTCCAAATTCATCCCAGTTACTGCAAGTGGCTAAACGTTCTTCTTTTTAACGGCCGAGTAACATTCCATAGTATGTGTGTCTGCGTGTGTGTCTGGGTGTGTGTGTCTGCGTGTCTGCCTGGGTGTGTGTGTCTGCATGTGTGTAAGCGTGTGTCTGTGTGTGTGTCTGCATGTGGGTCTGCGTGTGTGTGTCTGCGTGTGTGTTTATGTGTGTGAGTCTGCGTGTGTGTCTGCATGTGTGTCTTGTGTGTCTGCATGTGTGTCTGCGTGTGTGTGTCTGCGTGTGTGTGTCTGCGTGTGTGTCTGTGTCTGTCTGTGTGTGTATGTCTACATGTGTGTCTGTGTATGTGTAACCGTCTGTCTGCATGTGTGTGTCTGCGTGTGTGAGTCTGCATGTGTGTCTGCATGTGTGTAAGCATCTGTCTGTGTGTGTGTCTGCGTGTGTGTCTGTGTGGGTGAGTCAGCATGTGTATCTGCATGTGTGTCTGCATGTGTCTGAGTGTCTGCGTGTGTGTGTCTGCGTGTCTGTCTGCGTGTGTGTGTCTGCATGTGTGTAAGCGTGTGTGTCTCTGTGTGTGTCTGCGTGTGTCTGCGTGTGTGTGTCTGCATGTTTGTCTCCAGTTGTGTCTGCGTGTGTGTCTGCATGTGTGTAACCATGTGTCTGCCTGTGTGTGTTTGCGTGTGTCTGTCTGTGTGTCTGCGTGTGTGTCTGTGTGTGGGTCTGTGTGTGTGTGTCTGCATGTGTCTGCGTGTCTGTCTGCATGTGTGTCTGTGTGTCAGCGTGTGTGTCTGCGTGTGTGTGTGTGTGTGAGTCTGCGTGTGTCCGTGTGTGTGTCTGGGTGTGTGTCTCTGCGTGTGTGTCTGTCTGGGTGTGTGTGTCTGTGTGTCTGTCTGCGTGTGTGTCTGCATGTGTGTAAGCGTGTGTGTGGGTCTGCGTGTGGGTCTGCGTGTGTGTGTCTACGTGTGTGTCTGTGTGTGTGAGTTTGTGTGTGTCTGCGTGTGTGTCTGCGTGTGTGTGTCTGCGTGTGTGTCTGGGTGTGTGTGACTGTGGGTCTGTCTGCGTGTGGGTCTGCGTGTGTGTCTGTGTGTGTGTTTGCATGTGTCTGCGTGTGTGTCTGTGTGTCTGCATGTTTGCGCATGCTTCTGCGTGTGTCTGTGTCTGCGTGTGTGTGTCTGCATGTGTGTCTGTGTGTGTGTAACAGTGTGTCTGCGTGTGTAAATGCATATGTGTGTCTGTGTGTGTGAGTCTGCATGTGTGTCTGTATCTGCGTGTGTGTCCACATGTGTGTCTGTGTGTAACCATGTGTATGTGTGTGTGTCTGCGTGTGTGTCTGCATCTGTGTCTGTGTGTGTCTGCTTGTGTGTGTCTGCATGTGTGTAAGCATGTTTCGGCGTGTGTGTCGGCGTGTGTGTCAGCATGTGTCTGTATCTGCGTGTTTGTGTCTACATGTGTGTCTGTGTGTGTAACCATGTTTATGCGTGTGTGTGTCTGCGTGTGTGTCTGCATCTGTGTCTGCGTGTGTCTGCTTGTGTGTGTCTGCGTGTGTGTCTGCATGAGTGTCTACGTGCGTCTGCCTGTGTGTTTCTGTGTGTGTGTCTGCCTGTGTGTGTCTCCGTGTGTGAATGCATGTGTGTCTGCATGTGTGTCTGCGTGTGTCTGTGTGTGTGTCTGTGTGTGTGTGTCTGCGTGTGTAAATGCATGTGTGTGCCTGAGTGTGTGTCTGCGTGTGTGTGTCTGTGTCTCTGCGTGTGTCTGTCTACATGTGTGTCTGTGTGTGTAACTGTCTGTGTGTGTCTGCGTGTGTCTGTGTGTCTGCGTGTGTGTGTCTGCATGTCTATCTCCGTGTGTGTGTCTGCATGTGTGTAAGCATGTGTTTGCATGTGTGCGTCTGTGCGTGTGTCTACGTGTGTGTCTGCGTGTGTGTGTCTGCGTGTTTGTCTGCGCGTGTGTCTGCATGTGTGTAAGCGTGTATGTGTCTGCAGGTGTGTCCGTGTGTGTGTCTGCGGGTGTGTCTGCATGTGTGTCTGTGTGTGTCTGCGTGTGTGTCTGTGTGTGTGTAACCGTGTCTGCGTGTGTGTCTGTGTCTGTCTGTGTGTGTCTGCCTGTGTGTCTGCCTGTGTGAATGTGTGTGTCTGCGGGTGTGTCTGCGTGTGTATCTGCGTATGTGTGTGCGTGTGTCTGCTTGTGTGTCTGCGTGTGTGTCTGCGTGTGTGTCTGTGTGTGTCTCTGTGTCTTTGTCTGCGTGTGTGTGTCTGCATTTGTGTCTGTGTGTGTGTTACCGTGTCTGCGTGTGTGTCTGCGTGTGTGTGTCTGTGTCTGTCTGTGTGTGTCTGCGTGTGTGTCTGCCTGTGTGTGTATGCGTGTGTGTCTGCGGGTGTGTCTGCATGTGCGTGTCTGCATGTGTATCTGCGTGTGAGTGTGTGGCTGTGCGTGTGGCTGCGTGTGTGTGTCTGCATGTGTGTCTGCGTGTGTGTCTGTGTGAGTGTAACCATGTGTATGCGTGTGTGTCTGCGAGTGTGTCTGCATCTGTGTCTGTGTGTGTCTGATTGTGTGTCTGCTTGTGTGTGTCTGCGTGTGTCTGCGTGTGTGTCTGCATCTGTCTGCGTGTGTCAGCTTGTGTGTGTCTGCGTGTGTCTGCATGTGTGTCTGCGTGTGTGTGTCTGTGTGTCTGCATGTGCATCTACGTGTGTGTGTCTGCATGTGTGTAAGCGTGTGTCTGTTTGTGTGTCTGCGTGTGTGTCTGCGTGTGTGTCTGCATGTTTGTCTGCATGTGTGTCTGCGTGTGTGTCTGTGTCTTTGTGTGTGTGTCTGCGTGTGTGTCTGCGTGGGTGTGTCTGCCTGTGTGTCTGTGTCTGTTTCTGCGTGTGTGTGTCTGCATGTGTGTAAGCGTGTGTCTGTGTGTCTGCATGTGTGTGTCTGCATGTGTGTAAGCGTGTGTTTGGGTGTGTGTGTCTGCGTGTGTGTCTGTGTCTGCATGTGTCTGTGTGTGTAACCGTGTGTCTGCGTGTGTGTGTCTGCGTGTGTGTACGCGTCTGTGTCTGCGTGTGGGTGGCTGTGTGTGTGTCTGCATGTGTGTCTGTGTGTGTAACGTGTCTGCATGTGTGTGTCTGCGTGTGTATCTGCGTGTGTGTCTATGTGTCTGTGTGTGTGTCTGTGTGCGCGTGTGTGTCTGCATGTGTGTCTGAGTGTGTGTGTCTGCATGTGCCTGCGTGTGTGTCTGCGTGTGTGTCTGTGTCTTTGTCTGCGTGTGTGTCTGCGTGGGTGTGTCTGCCTGTGTGTCTGTGTCTGTTTTTGCGTGTGTGTGTCTGCATGTATGTAAGCGTGTGTCTGCATGTGTCTGCGTGTGTGTGTCTGCATGTGTGTCTGTGTGAGTGTAACCGTGTGTCTGAGTATGTGTGTTTGCGTGTCTGCGCGTGTGTGTCTGCGTGTTTGTCTGCGCGTGTGTCTGCATGTGTGTAAGCGTGTATGTGTGTGTGTCTGCAGGTGTGTCCGTGTGTGTGTCTGCGGGTGTGTCTGCGTGTGTCTGTGTGTGTGTCTGTGTGTGTAACCGTGTCTGCGTGTGTGTCTGCGTGTGTGTCTGTGTCTGTCTGTGTGTGTCTGCCTGTGTGTCTGCCTGTGTGTGTATGCATGTATGAATGTGTGTGTCTGCGGGTGTGTCTGCGTGTGCGTGTCTGCGTGTGTATCTGCGTATGTGTGTGCGTGTGTGTCTGCTTGTGTCTCTGCGTGTGTGTGTCTGCGTGTGTGTCTGTGTGTGTCTCTGTGTCTTTGTCTGCGTGTGTGTGTCTGCATTTGTGTCTGTGTGTGAGTTACCGTGTCTGCGTGTGTGTCTGCGTGTGTGTGTCTGTGTCTGTGTGTGTCTGCATGTGTGTCTGCATGTGCGTGTCTGCGTGTGTATCTGCGTGTGAGTGTGCGGCTGCGTGTGTGGCTGCGTGTGTGTCTGTGTGAGTGTAACCATGTGTATGCGTGTGTGTCTGCGTGTGTGTCTGCATCTGTGTCTGTGTGTGTCTGATTGTGTGTGTCTGCGTGTGTCTGCTTGTGTGTGTCTGCGTGTGTCTGCGTGTGTGTCTGCATCTGTCTGCGTGTGTCAGCTTGTGTGTGTCTGCGTGTGTCCGTGTGTGTGTGTCTGCATGTGCATCTACGTGTGTGTGTCTGCATGTGTGTAAGCGTGTGTCTGTGTGTCTGTGTGTGTGTCTGCATGTTTGTCTGCATGTGTGTCTGCGTGTGTGTCTGTGTCTTTGTGTGTATGTCTTTGTGTGTGTGTCTGCGTGTGTGTATCTGCCTGTGTGTCTGTGTCTGTTTCTGCGTGTGTGTGTCTGCATGTGTGTAAGTGTGTGTCTGTGTGTGTCTGCATGTGTGTGTCTGCATGTGTGTGTCTGCATGTGTGTAAGCGTGTGTTTGGGTATGTGTGTCTGCGTGTGTGTGTCTGCGTGTGTGTATGCGTCTGTGTCTGCGTGTGGGTGGCTGTGTGTGTGTCTGCATGTGTGTCTGCATGTGTGTCTGAGTGTGTGTGTCTGCATGTGCCTGCGTGTGTGTCTGCGTGTGTGTGTCTGTTTGTGTGTCTGTGTGTGTCTGTGTCTGTTTCTGCGTGTGTGTGTCTGCATGTGTGTAAGCATGTGTTTGGGTGTGTGTGTCTGCGTGTGTGTCTGTGTCTGCATGTGTGTCTGTATGTGTGTCTGTGTGTGTCTGCATGTGTGTAAGCATGTGTGTGTGTGTCTGCGTGAGTGTCTACATGTGTGTCTGCATGTGTGTCTGCATGTGTGTCTGTGTGTGTGTCTGCATGTGTGTAAGCATGTGTGTGTGTCTGCGTGAGTGTCTACATGTGTGTCTACATGTGTGTCTCTGTGTGTAACCATGTTTATGCGTGTGTGTGTCTGCATCTGTGTCTGCGTGTGTCTGCTTGTGTGTGTCTGCGTGTGTGTCTGCATGTGTGTCTACGTGCGTCTGCCTGTGTGTTTCTGTGTGTGTGTCTGCCTGTGTGTGTCTCCGTGTGTGAATGTGTGTGGGTGTCTGCATGTGTGTCTGCGTGTGTCTGTGTGTGTGTATGCGTGTGTAAATGCATGTGTGTGTCTGAGTGTGTGTCTGCGTGTGTGTGTCTGTGTGTGTCTGTGTCTCTGCGTGTGTCTGTCTACATGTGTGTCTGTGTGTGTATAACCGTCTGTCTGTGTGTGTCTGCGTGTGTCTGTGTGTCTGCGTGTGTGTGTCTGCGTCTATCTCCGTGTGTGTGTCTGCATGTGTGTAAGCATGTGTTGGCATGTGTGCGTCTGTGCGTGTGTCTACGTGTGTGTCTGCGTGTGTGTGTCTGCATGTGTGTCTGTGTGAGTGTAACCGTGTGTCTGAGTATGTGTGTTTGCGTGTCTGCGCGTGTGTGTCTGCGTGTTTGTCTGCGCGTGTGTCTGCATGTGTGTAAGCGTGTATGTGTGTGTGTCTGCAGGTGTGTCCGTGTGTGTGTCTGCGGGTGTGTCTGCGTGTGTCTGTGTGTGTGTCTGTGTGTGTAACCGTGTCTGCGTGTGTGTCTGCGTGTGTGTCTGTGTCTGTCTGTGTGTGTCTGCCTGTGTGTCTGCCTGTGTGTGTATGCATGTATGAATGTGTGTGTCTGCGGGTGTGTCTGCGTGTGCGTGTCTGCGTGTGTATCTGCGTATGTGTGTGCGTGTGTGTCTGCTTGTGTCTCTGCGTGTGTGTGTCTGCGTGTGTGTCTGTGTGTGTCTCTGTGTCTTTGTCTGCGTGTGTGTGTCTGCATTTGTGTCTGTGTGTGAGTTACCGTGTCTGCGTGTGTGTCTGCGTGTGTGTGTCTGTGTCTGTGTGTGTCTGCATGTGTGTCTGCATGTGCGTGTCTGCGTGTGTATCTGCGTGTGAGTGTGCGGCTGCGTGTGTGGCTGCGTGTGTGTCTGTGTGAGTGTAACCATGTGTATGCGTGTGTGTCTGCGTGTGTGTCTGCATCTGTGTCTGTGTGTGTCTGATTGTGTGTGTCTGCGTGTGTCTGCTTGTGTGTGTCTGCGTGTGTCTGCGTGTGTGTCTGCATCTGTCTGCGTGTGTCAGCTTGTGTGTGTCTGCGTGTGTCCGTGTGTGTGTGTCTGCATGTGCATCTACGTGTGTGTGTCTGCATGTGTGTAAGCGTGTGTCTGTGTGTCTGTGTGTGTGTCTGCATGTTTGTCTGCATGTGTGTCTGCGTGTGTGTCTGTGTCTTTGTGTGTATGTCTTTGTGTGTGTGTCTGCGTGTGTGTATCTGCCTGTGTGTCTGTGTCTGTTTCTGCGTGTGTGTGTCTGCATGTGTGTAAGTGTGTGTCTGTGTGTGTCTGCATGTGTGTGTCTGCATGTGTGTGTCTGCATGTGTGTATGCGTCTGTGTCTGCGTGTGGGTGGCTGTGTGTGTGTCTGCATGTGTGTGTCTGCATGTGTGTAAGCGTGTGTTTGGGTATGTGTGTCTGCGTGTGTGTGTCTGCGTGTGTGTATGCGTCTGTGTCTGCGTGTGGGTGGCTGTGTGTGTGTCTGCATGTGTGTCTGCATGTGTGTCTGAGTGTGTGTGTCTGCATGTGCCTGCGTGTGTGTCTGCGTGTGTGTGTCTGTTTGTGTGTCTGTGTGTGTCTGTGTCTGTTTCTGCGTGTGTGTGTCTGCATGTGTGTAAGCATGTGTTTGGGTGTGTGTGTCTGCGTGTGTGTCTGTGTCTGCATGTGTGTCTGTATGTGTGTCTGTGTGTGTCTGCATGTGTGTAAGCATGTGTGTGTGTGTCTGCGTGAGTGTCTACATGTGTGTCTGCATGTGTGTCTGCATGTGTGTCTGTGTGTGTGTCTGCATGTGTGTAAGCATGTGTGTGTGTCTGCGTGAGTGTCTACATGTGTGTCTACATGTGTGTCTCTGTGTGTAACCATGTTTATGCGTGTGTGTGTCTGCATCTGTGTCTGCGTGTGTCTGCTTGTGTGTGTCTGCGTGTGTGTCTGCATGTGTGTCTACGTGCGTCTGCCTGTGTGTTTCTGTGTGTGTGTCTGCCTGTGTGTGTCTCCGTGTGTGAATGTGTGTGGGTGTCTGCATGTGTGTCTGCGTGTGTCTGTGTGTGTGTATGCGTGTGTAAATGCATGTGTGTGTCTGAGTGTGTGTCTGCGTGTGTGTGTCTGTGTGTGTCTGTGTCTCTGCGTGTGTCTGTCTACATGTGTGTCTGTGTGTGTATAACCGTCTGTCTGTGTGTGTCTGCGTGTGTCTGTGTGTCTGCGTGTGTGTGTCTGCGTCTATCTCCGTGTGTGTGTCTGCATGTGTGTAAGCATGTGTTGGCATGTGTGCGTCTGTGCGTGTGTCTACGTGTGTGTCTGCGTGTGTGTGTCTGCATGTGTGTCTGTGTGAGTGTAACCGTGTGTCTGAGTATGTGTGTTTGCGTGTCTGCGCGTGTGTGTCTGCGTGTTTGTCTGCGCGTGTGTCTGCATGTGTGTAAGCGTGTATGTGTGTGTGTCTGCAGGTGTGTCCGTGTGTGTGTCTGCGGGTGTGTCTGCGTGTGTCTGTGTGTGTGTCTGTGTGTGTAACCGTGTCTGCGTGTGTGTCTGCGTGTGTGTCTGTGTCTGTCTGTGTGTGTCTGCCTGTGTGTCTGCCTGTGTGTGTATGCATGTATGAATGTGTGTGTCTGCGGGTGTGTCTGCGTGTGCGTGTCTGCGTGTGTATCTGCGTATGTGTGTGCGTGTGTGTCTGCTTGTGTCTCTGCGTGTGTGTGTCTGCGTGTGTGTCTGTGTGTGTCTCTGTGTCTTTGTCTGCGTGTGTGTGTCTGCATTTGTGTCTGTGTGTGAGTTACCGTGTCTGCGTGTGTGTCTGCGTGTGTGTGTCTGTGTCTGTGTGTGTCTGCATGTGTGTCTGCATGTGCGTGTCTGCGTGTGTATCTGCGTGTGAGTGTGCGGCTGCGTGTGTGGCTGCGTGTGTGTCTGTGTGAGTGTAACCATGTGTATGCGTGTGTGTCTGCGTGTGTGTCTGCATCTGTGTCTGTGTGTGTCTGATTGTGTGTGTCTGCGTGTGTCTGCTTGTGTGTGTCTGCGTGTGTCTGCGTGTGTGTCTGCATCTGTCTGCGTGTGTCAGCTTGTGTGTGTCTGCGTGTGTCCGTGTGTGTGTGTCTGCATGTGCATCTACGTGTGTGTGTCTGCATGTGTGTAAGCGTGTGTCTGTGTGTCTGTGTGTGTGTCTGCATGTTTGTCTGCATGTGTGTCTGCGTGTGTGTCTGTGTCTTTGTGTGTATGTCTTTGTGTGTGTGTCTGCGTGTGTGTATCTGCCTGTGTGTCTGTGTCTGTTTCTGCGTGTGTGTGTCTGCATGTGTGTAAGTGTGTGTCTGTGTGTGTCTGCATGTGTGTGTCTGCATGTGTGTGTCTGCATGTGTGTATGCGTCTGTGTCTGCGTGTGGGTGGCTGTGTGTGTGTCTGCATGTGTGTGTCTGCATGTGTGTAAGCGTGTGTTTGGGTATGTGTGTCTGCGTGTGTGTGTCTGCGTGTGTGTATGCGTCTGTGTCTGCGTGTGGGTGGCTGTGTGTGTGTCTGCATGTGTGTCTGCATGTGTGTCTGAGTGTGTGTGTCTGCATGTGCCTGCGTGTGTGTCTGCGTGTGTGTGTCTGTTTGTGTGTCTGTGTGTGTCTGTGTCTGTTTCTGCGTGTGTGTGTCTGCATGTGTGTAAGCATGTGTTTGGGTGTGTGTGTCTGCGTGTGTGTCTGTGTCTGCATGTGTGTCTGTATGTGTGTCTGTGTGTGTCTGCATGTGTGTAAGCATGTGTGTGTGTGTCTGCGTGAGTGTCTACATGTGTGTCTGCATGTGTGTCTGCATGTGTGTCTGTGTGTGTGTCTGCATGTGTGTAAGCATGTGTGTGTGTCTGCGTGAGTGTCTACATGTGTGTCTACATGTGTGTCTCTGTGTGTAACCATGTTTATGCGTGTGTGTGTCTGCATCTGTGTCTGCGTGTGTCTGCTTGTGTGTGTCTGCGTGTGTGTCTGCATGTGTGTCTACGTGCGTCTGCCTGTGTGTTTCTGTGTGTGTGTCTGCCTGTGTGTGTCTCCGTGTGTGAATGTGTGTGGGTGTCTGCATGTGTGTCTGCGTGTGTCTGTGTGTGTGTATGCGTGTGTAAATGCATGTGTGTGTCTGAGTGTGTGTCTGCGTGTGTGTGTCTGTGTGTGTCTGTGTCTCTGCGTGTGTCTGTCTACATGTGTGTCTGTGTGTGTATAACCGTCTGTCTGTGTGTGTCTGCGTGTGTCTGTGTGTCTGCGTGTGTGTGTCTGCGTCTATCTCCGTGTGTGTGTCTGCATGTGTGTAAGCATGTGTTGGCATGTGTGCGTCTGTGCGTGTGTCTACGTGTGTGTCTGCGTGTGTGTGTCTGCATGTGTGTCTGTGTGAGTGTAACCGTGTGTCTGAGTATGTGTGTTTGCGTGTCTGCGCGTGTGTGTCTGCGTGTTTGTCTGCGCGTGTGTCTGCATGTGTGTAAGCGTGTATGTGTGTGTGTCTGCAGGTGTGTCCGTGTGTGTGTCTGCGGGTGTGTCTGCGTGTGTCTGTGTGTGTGTCTGTGTGTGTAACCGTGTCTGCGTGTGTGTCTGCGTGTGTGTCTGTGTCTGTCTGTGTGTGTCTGCCTGTGTGTCTGCCTGTGTGTGTATGCATGTATGAATGTGTGTGTCTGCGGGTGTGTCTGCGTGTGCGTGTCTGCGTGTGTATCTGCGTATGTGTGTGCGTGTGTGTCTGCTTGTGTCTCTGCGTGTGTGTGTCTGCGTGTGTGTCTGTGTGTGTCTCTGTGTCTTTGTCTGCGTGTGTGTGTCTGCATTTGTGTCTGTGTGTGAGTTACCGTGTCTGCGTGTGTGTCTGCGTGTGTGTGTCTGTGTCTGTGTGTGTCTGCATGTGTGTCTGCATGTGCGTGTCTGCGTGTGTATCTGCGTGTGAGTGTGCGGCTGCGTGTGTGGCTGCGTGTGTGTCTGTGTGAGTGTAACCATGTGTATGCGTGTGTGTCTGCGTGTGTGTCTGCATCTGTGTCTGTGTGTGTCTGATTGTGTGTGTCTGCGTGTGTCTGCTTGTGTGTGTCTGCGTGTGTCTGCGTGTGTGTCTGCATCTGTCTGCGTGTGTCAGCTTGTGTGTGTCTGCGTGTGTCCGTGTGTGTGTGTCTGCATGTGCATCTACGTGTGTGTGTCTGCATGTGTGTAAGCGTGTGTCTGTGTGTCTGTGTGTGTGTCTGCATGTTTGTCTGCATGTGTGTCTGCGTGTGTGTCTGTGTCTTTGTGTGTATGTCTTTGTGTGTGTGTCTGCGTGTGTGTATCTGCCTGTGTGTCTGTGTCTGTTTCTGCGTGTGTGTGTCTGCATGTGTGTAAGTGTGTGTCTGTGTGTGTCTGCATGTGTGTGTCTGCATGTGTGTGTCTGCATGTGTGTAAGCGTGTGTTTGGGTATGTGTGTCTGCGTGTGTGTGTCTGCGTGTGTGTATGCGTCTGTGTCTGCGTGTGGGTGGCTGTGTGTGTGTCTGCATGTGTGTCTGCATGTGTGTCTGAGTGTGTGTGTCTGCATGTGCCTGCGTGTGTGTCTGCGTGTGTGTGTCTGTTTGTGTGTCTGTGTGTGTCTGTGTCTGTTTCTGCGTGTGTGTGTCTGCATGTGTGTAAGCATGTGTTTGGGTGTGTGTGTCTGCGTGTGTGTCTGTGTCTGCATGTGTGTGTCTGCATGTGTGTTTGTGTGTGTGTAACCGTGTGTCTGCATGTGTGTGTCTGTGTGTGTGTGTCTATGTGTCTGCCTGTGTGTTTCTGCATGTGTGTCTGCATCTGTGTGTCCGTGTGTCTGCGTGTGTCTGTGTCTGCGTGTGTGTCTGGGTGTGTGTCTGCGTGTCTGCCTGGGTGTGTGTGTCTGCATGTGTGTAAGCGTGTGTCTGTGTGTGTGTCTGCATGTGGGTCTGCGTGTGTGTGTCTGCGTGTGTGTCTATGTGTGTGAGTCTGCGTGTGAGTCTGCGTGTGTGTCTGCATGTGTGTCTGTGTGTGTCTGCGTGTGTCTGCGTGTGTGTGTCTGCATGTGTGTCTGTGTGAGTGTAACCGTGTGTCTGAGTATGTGTGTTTGCGTGTCTGCGCGTGTGTGTCTGCGTGTTTGTCTGCGCGTGTGTCTGCATGTGTGTAAGCGTGTATGTGTGTGTGTCTGCAGGTGTGTCCGTGTGTGTGTCTGCGGGTGTGTCTGCGTGTGTCTGTGTGTGTGTCTGTGTGTGTAACCGTGTCTGCGTGTGTGTCTGCGTGTGTGTCTGTGTCTGTCTGTGTGTGTCTGCCTGTGTGTCTGCCTGTGTGTGTATGCATGTATGAATGTGTGTGTCTGCGGGTGTGTCTGCGTGTGCGTGTCTGCGTGTGTATCTGCGTATGTGTGTGCGTGTGTGTCTGCTTGTGTCTCTGCGTGTGTGTGTCTGCGTGTGTGTCTGTGTGTGTCTCTGTGTCTTTGTCTGCGTGTGTGTGTCTGCATTTGTGTCTGTGTGTGAGTTACCGTGTCTGCGTGTGTGTCTGCGTGTGTGTGTCTGTGTCTGTGTGTGTCTGCATGTGTGTCTGCATGTGCGTGTCTGCGTGTGTATCTGCGTGTGAGTGTGCGGCTGCGTGTGTGGCTGCGTGTGTGTCTGTGTGAGTGTAACCATGTGTATGCGTGTGTGTCTGCGTGTGTGTCTGCATCTGTGTCTGTGTGTGTCTGATTGTGTGTGTCTGCGTGTGTCTGCTTGTGTGTGTCTGCGTGTGTCTGCGTGTGTGTCTGCATCTGTCTGCGTGTGTCAGCTTGTGTGTGTCTGCGTGTGTCCGTGTGTGTGTGTCTGCATGTGCATCTACGTGTGTGTGTCTGCATGTGTGTAAGCGTGTGTCTGTGTGTCTGTGTGTGTGTCTGCATGTTTGTCTGCATGTGTGTCTGCGTGTGTGTCTGTGTCTTTGTGTGTATGTCTTTGTGTGTGTGTCTGCGTGTGTGTATCTGCCTGTGTGTCTGTGTCTGTTTCTGCGTGTGTGTGTCTGCATGTGTGTAAGTGTGTGTCTGTGTGTGTCTGCATGTGTGTGTCTGCATGTGTGTGTCTGCATGTGTGTAAGCGTGTGTTTGGGTATGTGTGTCTGCGTGTGTGTGTCTGCGTGTGTGTATGCGTCTGTGTCTGCGTGTGGGTGGCTGTGTGTGTGTCTGCATGTGTGTCTGCATGTGTGTCTGAGTGTGTGTGTCTGCATGTGCCTGCGTGTGTGTCTGCGTGTGTGTGTCTGTTTGTGTGTCTGTGTGTGTCTGTGTCTGTTTCTGCGTGTGTGTGTCTGCATGTGTGTAAGCATGTGTTTGGGTGTGTGTGTCTGCGTGTGTGTCTGTGTCTGCATGTGTGTCTGTATGTGTGTCTGTGTGTGTCTGCATGTGTGTAAGCATGTGTGTGTGTGTCTGCGTGAGTGTCTACATGTGTGTCTGCATGTGTGTCTGCATGTGTGTCTGTGTGTGTGTCTGCATGTGTGTAAGCATGTGTGTGTGTCTGCGTGAGTGTCTACATGTGTGTCTACATGTGTGTCTCTGTGTGTAACCATGTTTATGCGTGTGTGTGTCTGCATCTGTGTCTGCGTGTGTCTGCTTGTGTGTGTCTGCGTGTGTGTCTGCATGTGTGTCTACGTGCGTCTGCCTGTGTGTTTCTGTGTGTGTGTCTGCCTGTGTGTGTCTCCGTGTGTGAATGTGTGTGGGTGTCTGCATGTGTGTCTGCGTGTGTCTGTGTGTGTGTATGCGTGTGTAAATGCATGTGTGTGTCTGAGTGTGTGTCTGCGTGTGTGTGTCTGTGTGTGTCTGTGTCTCTGCGTGTGTCTGTCTACATGTGTGTCTGTGTGTGTATAACCGTCTGTCTGTGTGTGTCTGCGTGTGTCTGTGTGTCTGCGTGTGTGTGTCTGCGTCTATCTCCGTGTGTGTGTCTGCATGTGTGTAAGCATGTGTTGGCATGTGTGCGTCTGTGCGTGTGTCTACGTGTGTGTCTGCGTGTGTGTGTCTGCATGTGTGTCTGTGTGAGTGTAACCGTGTGTCTGAGTATGTGTGTTTGCGTGTCTGCGCGTGTGTGTCTGCGTGTTTGTCTGCGCGTGTGTCTGCATGTGTGTAAGCGTGTATGTGTGTGTGTCTGCAGGTGTGTCCGTGTGTGTGTCTGCGGGTGTGTCTGCGTGTGTCTGTGTGTGTGTCTGTGTGTGTAACCGTGTCTGCGTGTGTGTCTGCGTGTGTGTCTGTGTCTGTCTGTGTGTGTCTGCCTGTGTGTCTGCCTGTGTGTGTATGCATGTATGAATGTGTGTGTCTGCGGGTGTGTCTGCGTGTGCGTGTCTGCGTGTGTATCTGCGTATGTGTGTGCGTGTGTGTCTGCTTGTGTCTCTGCGTGTGTGTGTCTGCGTGTGTGTCTGTGTGTGTCTCTGTGTCTTTGTCTGCGTGTGTGTGTCTGCATTTGTGTCTGTGTGTGAGTTACCGTGTCTGCGTGTGTGTCTGCGTGTGTGTGTCTGTGTCTGTGTGTGTCTGCATGTGTGTCTGCATGTGCGTGTCTGCGTGTGTATCTGCGTGTGAGTGTGCGGCTGCGTGTGTGGCTGCGTGTGTGTCTGTGTGAGTGTAACCATGTGTATGCGTGTGTGTCTGCGTGTGTGTCTGCATCTGTGTCTGTGTGTGTCTGATTGTGTGTGTCTGCGTGTGTCTGCTTGTGTGTGTCTGCGTGTGTCTGCGTGTGTGTCTGCATCTGTCTGCGTGTGTCAGCTTGTGTGTGTCTGCGTGTGTCCGTGTGTGTGTGTCTGCATGTGCATCTACGTGTGTGTGTCTGCATGTGTGTAAGCGTGTGTCTGTGTGTCTGTGTGTGTGTCTGCATGTTTGTCTGCATGTGTGTCTGCGTGTGTGTCTGTGTCTTTGTGTGTATGTCTTTGTGTGTGTGTCTGCGTGTGTGTATCTGCCTGTGTGTCTGTGTCTGTTTCTGCGTGTGTGTGTCTGCATGTGTGTAAGTGTGTGTCTGTGTGTGTCTGCATGTGTGTGTCTGCATGTGTGTGTCTGCATGTGTGTAAGCGTGTGTTTGGGTATGTGTGTCTGCGTGTGTGTGTCTGCGTGTGTGTATGCGTCTGTGTCTGCGTGTGGGTGGCTGTGTGTGTGTCTGCATGTGTGTCTGTGTGTAACGTGTCTGCATGTGTGTGTCTGCGTGTGTATCTGCGTGTGTGTCTATGTGTCTGTGTGTGTGTCTGTGTGTGTGCATGTGTGTCTGCATGTGTGTCTGAGTGTGTGTGTCTGCATGTGCCTGCGTGTGTGTCTGCGTGTGTGTGTCTGTTTGTGTGTCTGTGTGTGTCTGTGTCTGTTTCTGCGTGTGTGTGTCTGCATGTGTGTAAGCATGTGTTTGGGTGTGTGTGTCTGCGTGTGTGTCTGTGTCTGCATGTGTGTGTCTGCATGTGTGTTTGTGTGTGTGTAACCGTGTGTCTGCATGTGTGTGTCTGTGTGTGTGTGTCTATGTGTCTGCCTGTGTGTTTCTGCATGTGTGTCTGCATCTGTGTGTCCGTGTGTCTGCGTGTGTCTGTGTCTGCGTGTGTGTCTGGGTGTGTGTCTGCGTGTCTGCCTGGGTGTGTGTGTCTGCATGTGTGTAAGCGTGTGTCTGTGTGTGTGTCTGCATGTGGGTCTGCGTGTGTGTGTCTGCGTGTGTGTCTATGTGTGTGAGTCTGCGTGTGAGTCTGCGTGTGTGTCTGCATGTGTGTCTGTGTGTGTCTGCGTGTGTCTGCGTGTGTGTGTCTGCGTGTGTGTGTCTGCGTGTGTGTCTGTGTCTCTGTCTGTGTGTGTATGTCTACATGTGTGTCTGTGTATGTGTAACCATCTGTCTGCATGTGTGTGTCTGCGTGTGTGAGTCTGCATGTGTGTCTGCATGTGTGTAAGCATCTGTCTGTGTGTGTGTCTGCGTGTGTGTCTGTGTGGATGAGTCAGCATGTGTATCTGCATGTGTGTCTGCATGTGTCTGAGTGTCTGCGTGTGTGTGTCTGCGTGTCTGTCTGCGTGTGTGTCTGCATGTGTGTAAGCGTGTGTCTCTGTGTGTGTCTGCGTGTGTCTGCGTGTGTGTGTCTGCATGTTTGTCTCCATTTGTGTCTGCGTGTGTGTCTGCATGTGTGTAACCATGTGTCTGCCTGTGTGTGTTTGCGTGTGTCTGTCTGTGTGTCTGCGTGTGTGTCTGTGTGTGGGTCTGCGTGTGTGTGTCTGCATGTGTCTGCGTGTCTGTCTGCATGTGTGTCTGTGTGTGTCAGCGTGTGTGTGTCTGCGTGTGTGTCTGTGTGTGTGAGTCTGCGTGTGTCCGTGTGTGTGTCTGGGTGTGTGTCTCTGCGTGTGTGTCTGTGTGTCTGTCTGGGTGTGTGTGTCTGTCTGTCTGCGTGTGTGTCTGCATGTGTGTAAGCGTGTGTGTGTGTCTGTGTGTGGGTCTGCGTGTGTGTGTCTACGTGTGTGTCTGTGTGTGTGTTTGTGTGTGTCTGCGTGTGTGTCTGCGTATGTGTCTGGGTGTGTGTGACTGTGGGTCTGTCTGCGTGTGGGTCTGCGTGTGTGTCTGTGTGTGTGAGTTTGCGTGTGTCTGCGTGTGTGTCTGCGTGTCTGCATGTTTGCGCATGCTTCTGCGTGTGTCTGTGTCTGCGTGTGTGTGTCTGCATGTGTGTCTCTGTGTGTGTAACAGTGTGTCTGCGTGTGTAAATGCATATGTGTGTCTGAGTGTGTGTCTGCGAGTGTGTCTGTGTGTGTGAGTCTGCATGTGTGTCTGTATCTGCGTGTGTGTCCACATGTGTGTCTGTGTGTAACCATGTGTATGTGTGTGTGTCTGCGTGTGTCTGCATCTGTGTCTGTGTGTGTCTGCTTGTGTGTGTCTGCATGTGTGTAAGCATGTTTCTGCGTGTGTGTCGGCGTGTGTGTCAGCGTGTGTCTGTATCTGCGTGTTTGTGTCTACATGTGTGTCTGTGTGTGTAACCATGTTTATGCGTGTGTGTGTCTGCGTGTGTGTCTGCATCTGTGTCTGCGTGTGTCTGCTTGTGTGTGTCTGCGTGTGTGTCTGCATGTGTGTCTACATGCGTCTGCCTGTGTGTTTCTGTGTGTGTGTCTGCCTGTGTGTGTCTCCGTGTGTGAATGCATGTGGGTGTCTGCATGTGTGTCTGCGTGTGTCTGTGTGTGTGTCTGCGTGTGTAAATGCATGTGTGTGTCTGAGTGTGTGTCTGCGTGTGTGTGTCTGTGTCTCTGCGTGTGTCTGTCTACATGTGTGTCTGTGTGTGGGTAACCGTCTGTGTGTGTCTGCGTGTGTGTGTCTGCATGTCTATCTCCGTGTGTGTGTCTGCATGTGTGTAAGCATGTGTTTGCATGTGTGCGTCTGTGCGTGTGTCTACGTGTGTGTCTGCGTGTTTGTCTGCGCGTGTGTCTGCATGTGTGTAAGCGTGTATGTGTGTGTCTGCAGGTGTGTCCGTGTGTGTGTCTGCGGGTGTGTCTGCGTGTGTGTCTGCGTGTGTGTCTGTGTGTGTGTAACCGTGTCTGCGTGTGTGTCTGTGTCTGTCTGTGTGTGTCTGCCTGTGTGTCTGCCTGTGTGAATGTGTGTGTCTGCGGGTGTGTCTGCGTGTGCGTGTCTGCGTGTGTATCTGCGTATGTGTGTGCGTGTGTGTGTGCGTGTGTGTCTGCTTGTGTGTCTGCGTGTGTGTCTGCGTGTGTGTCTGCATCTGTGTCTGCGTGTGTCTGCTTGTGTGTGTCTGCGTGTGTGTCTGCATGTGTGTCTACATGCGTCTGCCTGTGTGTTTCTGTGTGTGTGTCTGCCTGTGTGTGTCTCCGTGTGTGAATGCATGTGGGTGTCTGCATGTGTGTCTGCGTGTGTCTGTGTGTGTGTCTGCGTGTGTAAATGCATGTGTGTGTCTGAGTG
Source organism: Budorcas taxicolor (assembly GCF_023091745.1). Taxonomy (NCBI): domain Eukaryota; kingdom Metazoa; phylum Chordata; class Mammalia; order Artiodactyla; family Bovidae; genus Budorcas; species Budorcas taxicolor. The sequence goes on from NW_026292595.1 coordinate 53,928, forward strand.
TGTGTCTGCGTGTGTGTGTCTGTGTCTCTGCGTGTGTCTGTCTACATGTGTGTCTGTGTGTGGGTAACCGTCTGTGTGTGTCTGCGTGTGTGTGTCTGCATGTCTATCTCCGTGTGTGTGTCTGCATGTGTGTAAGCATGTGTTTGCATGTGTGCGTCTGTGCGTGTGTCTACGTGTGTGTCTGCGTGTGTGTCTGCGTGTTTGTCTGCGCGTGTGTCTGCATGTGTGTAAGCGTGTATGTGTGTGTCTGCAGGTGTGTCCGTGTGTGTGTCTGCGGGTGTGTCTGCGTGTGTGTCTGCGTGTGTGTCTGTGTGTGTGTAACCGTGTCTGCGTGTGTGTCTGTGTCTGTCTGTGTGTGTCTGCCTGTGTGTCTGCCTGTGTGAATGTGTGTGTCTGCGGGTGTGTCTGCGTGTGCGTGTCTGCGTGTGTATCTGCGTATGTGTGTGCGTGTGTGTGTGCGTGTGTGTCTGCTTGTGTGTCTGCGTGTGTGTCTGCGTGTGTGTCTGTGTGTGTCTCTGTGTCTTTGTCTGCGTGTGTGTGTCTGCATTTGTGTCTGTGTGTGTGTTACCGTGTCTGCGTGTGTGTCTGCGTGTGTGTGTCTGTGTCTGTCTGTGTGTGTCTGCATGTGTGTCTGCCTGTGTGTGTATGCGTGTGTGTCTGCGGGTGTGTCTGCATGTGCGTGTCTGCGTGTGTATCTGCGTGTGAGTGTGCGGCTGTGTGTGTGTCTGCGTGTGTGTCTGTGTGAGTGTAACCATGTGTATGCGTGTGTGTCTGCGTGTGTGTCTGCATCTGTGTCTGTGTGTGTCTGATTGTGTGTCTGCTTGTGTGTGTCTGCGTGTGTGTCTGCATCTGTCTGCGTGTGTCAGCTTGTGTGTGTCTGCGTGTGTCTGCATGTGTGTCTGCGTGTGTGTGTCTGTGTCTGCATGTGCATCTACATGTGTGTGTCTGCATGTGTGTAAGCGTGTGTCTGTTTGTGTGTCTGCGTGTGTGTCTGCATGTTTGTCTGCATGTGTGTCTGCGTGTGTGTCTGTGTCTTTGTGTGTGTGTCTGCGTGTGTGTCTGCATGGGTGTGTCTGCCTGTGTGTCTGTGTCTGTTTCTGCGTGTGTGTGTCTGCATGTTTGTAAGCGTGTGTCTGTGTGTGTCTGCATGTGTGTGTCTGCATGTGTGTAAGCGTGTGTTTGGGTGTGTGTGTCTGCGTGTGTGTGTGTCTGCGTGTGTCTGTGTGTGTAACCATGTGTCTGCGTGTGTGTCTGCGTGTGTGTATGTGTCTGTGTCTGCGTGTGGGTGGCTGTGTGTGTGTCTGCATGTGTGTCTGTGTGTGTGTAACGTGTCTGCATGTGTGTGTCTGCGTGTGTGTCTATGTGTCTCTGTGTGTGTCTGTGTGTGCGCGTGTGTGTCTGCATGTGTGTCTGAGTGTGTGTGTCTGCATGTGCCTGCGTGTGTGTCTGCGTGTGTGTCTGTGTCTTTGTCTGCGTGTGTGTCTGCGTGGGTGTGTCTGCCTGTGTGTCTGTGTCTGTTTTTGCATGTGTGTGTCTGCATGTGTGTAAGCGTGTGTCTGCATGTGTCTGCGTGTGTGTCTGCATGTGTGTAAGCATGTGTTTGGGTGTGTGTGTCTGCGTGTGTGTCTGTGTCTGCGTGTGTGTCTGTGTCTGCGTGTGTGTGTCTGCATGTGTGTTTGTGTGTGTGTAACTGTGTCTGCATGTGTGTGTCTGTGTGTGTCTGTGTGTGTGTGTCTCTGTGTGTGTCTGCGTGTGTGTCTATGTGTCTGCCTGTGTGTTTCTGCATGTGTGTCTGCATCTGTGTGTCCATGTGTCTGCGTGTGTCTGTGTGTCTGCGTGTGTGTGGCTGCATGTGTGTAACCATGTATCTCTTTGTGTGTGTCTGCGTGTGTGTCTGCATGTGTGTCTACGTGCGTCTGGCTGTGTGTTTCTGTGTGTGTCTCTGCCTGTGTGTGTCTCCGTGTGTGAATGCTTGTGGGTGTCTGCGTGTGTGTCTGTGTGTGAGTGTATGCGTGTGTGAGTCTGCGTGTGTCTGCGTGTGTGTCTGGGTGTGTGTGTCTGTGTGTGTCTGCATGTGTGTCTGGGTATGTGTGTCTGCATGTCTGTCTGCATGTGTGTGTCTGCATGTGTGTGTCTGCGTGTGTGTCTGTGTGTTTGTCTGCGTGTGTGTCTCTGTGTGTGTCTGCATGTTTGTGCGTGTGTGTGTCTGTGTGTGTGTCTGCATCTGTGTCTGTGTGTGTGTCTGCGTGTGTGTCTGTGTGTGAGTCTGCGTGCTTGTCTGCGTGTGTGTCTGGGTGTGTGTGTCTGCATGTTTGTGCGTGTGTCTGCATGTATGTGTCTGCGTGTGTGTCTGTGTGTGTGTGTCTGTGTGTGTGTCTGTGTGTGAGTCTGCGTGCTTGTCTGCGTGTGTGTCTGGGTGTGTGTGTCTGCCTGTCTGCGTGTGTCTGTCTGCGTGTGTCTGTCTGCGTGTGTGTAAGCGTGTGTCTGTGTGTGTCTGGGTGTGTGTGTCTGCGTGTGTGTCTGTGTGTGTGAGTCTGCGTGTGTGTCTGCGTGTGTGTCTGGGTGTGTCTCTGTGTGTGTGTCTGCGTGTGTCTGCGTGTGTGTAAGCGTGTGTCTGTGTGTGTGTCTGCGTGTATCTGTGTGTGTGTCTCTGTGTGTGTAACCGTGTGTCTGCGTGTGTGTGTCTGCGTGTGTGTCTATGTGTCTGCCTGTGTGTTTCTGCATGTGTGTCTGCATGTGTGTGTCCATGTGTCTGCGTGTGTGTGGCTGCATGTGTGTAACCATGTATCTCTGTGTGTGTGTCTGCATGTGTGTCTGTTTGTGTGTGTCTGCACGTGTGTAAGCATGTGTCTGTGTGTTTCTACCTGTGTGTCTGTGTGTGTCTGCGTGTGTGTCTGCATGTGTGTCTGTGTCTGTGTCTGCGTGTGTGTCTACCTGTGTGTGTCTGCGTGTGTGACTGCATGTGTGTGTCTGCGTGTGTGTGTCTGTTGTGTGTCTGCCTGTGTGTGTCTGCGTGTGTGTGGCTGCATGTGTGTAAGCGTGTCTTTGTGTGTGTGTCTGTGTTTGTGTCTGTGTGTGTCTGCATGTGTGTCTGCATGTGTCTGTGTCTGCATGTGTGTAAGCATGTGTGTGTGTGTCTGCATGAGTGTCTACATGTGTGTCTGCATGTGTGTCTGTGTGTGTGTCTGCATGTGTGTAAGCATGTGTGTGTCTGCGTGAGTGTCTACATGTGTGTCTGTGTGTGTGTCTGCGTGTGTCTGCATGTGTGCCTGCGTGTGTGTCTGCGTGTGTATGTCTGCCTGTGTCCCTGTGTGTGTGTCTGTGTGTCTGCGTGTGTGTTTCTGCGTGTGTCTGCGTGTGTGTCTACATGTGTGTCTGTGTGTGTGTATGTCTGCGTGTGTGTCTACGTGTGTGTGTCGAACACACATTCTTTATTGATCATCTGTTTATGGTCACTGAGGTTGTTTCCTGTTTCTTGGCTGTTGTTAAAAGTGAAACTGCTATGATATTGGGGTACAGATAGGGTTTCAAATCAGTGTCCTCACTTTCACTGTATATATACCCAGGAGTGGAATTGTTGGATCTTGTGGTCGTTTTACTACCAATTTTTGAGGAACTTACATACTGCTTTCCATTCGGCTGCACTGTAACTACATCACTCGACTCCCTTTTAGCCCACCAAGTTCCTGCAGATAAGTCAGCTGATCGCTTTGTGGGGCTCCCTTGTGTGAGACGCTTTGTTTTGCTCTTGCTGCTTTAAAATTCTCTCTTTACGTTCTGCCATTTTAATTGTTATATATCTTGGTATGGATTTCTTTGGTTTCATCATGTTTAACACTCTCTGTGCTTTCTGTGGCTGAAAATGTTTCCTTCTTCAGCTCGGGGAGCATTTCAACCAAAATTTCATCAAATACTTTTTGACCTGTTTCTCTCTATTCTTCGGGGACCCGTATAAGGTGAATGTTGGTACGCCTGACGTTGTCTTAGAGGTTCCTTAAAATATATTCATTAAAAAAATTTTTTTAATGGGGACCATTTTAAAGTGTTTACTGAGCTTGTTACAATATTGTCTCTATTTTCTGTTTCGGGTTTTTGGCTGCGAGACATGTGGGATCTTAGCCCATGTGTGTTTAACCAAACACGGATTGAACGTGCACCTCCTTCACTGGAAGGTTAAGTCTTGCCTCTGGAGCATCAGGGAAGTCCCAGAGCATCCCTATCTCTTTAAGGCTGTGTCTATTTTTCTTGTTCCGGTTCCACAATTCCCGTTACTCTATCTTCTCATCACGCGTGCATTCCCCCTGTCCTCTACTTTGCTGTCCGTTCCTTCTGAGTCTATTTCTCATTTGTTGTATTCTTCAGTTCTGACCAGGTCATTTTTTATAGTTTCTAGTTCCTTGTTAAAATTCTTATGTTTATCTGTTCTTTCCCCAAGGTCAACTAGCATTTTGGTTAGTAATGTTTGGAGATATTTATCTGGTAAATTATCTATTTCATTAGGCTTTTCTTCTTGTTCTTTTATTTGAAACAACGTCTTCTGTCTTTCCATTGTGTTTAGCTTTCTGTCTCTCTGAAATTAGGTGACGCGGCTATCGATCCAAGTCTCACTGGGGTGCGCTTGGTGGGGAGCGTCCCTATGGCCCCACGTATGCCAAGTGGCTTTGGTGGAGAGCTGGAGCCAAAGTGAGCAGGCGTTGCCTCCTCGCCCACGGTGTTTGGCAGCTGTCACCCTGGTGCGCCTAGGGCTGCAGATGGTGGGGCGGAGCCAGGCCCTGTGTGAGCAGGGGCTTCTGCTCAGGGGTCACTGCTCCACGTCGGGGCAGGCCTGAGGTCCAGGGCTCTGGAGCAGACTGCCCGAGGGTCAGGTTAGGGCGAGCTCTGTTCCCGCCCAGTGTGTGCCCTCCCCCCCACCGAGGGCACTTTGCTCCAGTGGTGAGAACACCAGAGCAAGAGGGTCTGCGCGGCGCCGTTGCGAGTCTAGTGTGCGCTGGGCGTGCGCTGGGATGGGCCCGCCAGCCGCTGGGAGCCCCGCGCAGCGGCCCGCCCAGCGCCTCTGCGCCCTCTCTGGTGGCAGACGCCCTGCTCCACCCAGAGGCCGGGCCGGCGCTCAGCTGACTCGGCTTCTTGCTGTTCCATGCATCCCCCTCGACAGGCAGGGGCCTCTTGACCCCGGCGGAGAGCAGCGTCAGGAGAGGCGCTGGCGCAGGGGTGAGTGGGGGCCGGGGATCCGCTGGGGGTCCCACGCACCCCCAGCTCCAGGCCTCCCGGGGACGGCCGCGTTCCTCTTGCCCGGCCGCAGGGCTGCTCCGGGCTGGCCCTGCTCCACGCATGCGCGCTCCGTGGCGCCGGCAGCCAGCCTCCACCCTGGTGCAGAGTGGAGCCACAGGAAGAGGACCCTGAGCGGACACCCGGCTCAGGCCAGGCTTCACGCCGGGGCGGTCACAGGAACCGGGCAGGGCCCGGGCTGTTTCCAGTTTGCTTGTCCGCCTTGTTTCGGGAGCAATCGAGCATGCTCGGGTTCTCGTTTCCATCTGAGCCTAGGTTCCTTTAGCCTCTGGGAAGCTCCACTGGTTTTCAAACCAAGTGAGACGACTTGAATCCCTGGTGTTGGACCCCAGCGCGGGGGCGCCTAACACGTGGCTGGGACCTGCCCCCCAGAAAGGATCGGGAAGTCTGTGATGCCCCCTCTCCTCCTGCGCCCTCTGTTGGACGTGTGGGTCCTAACCTGACCGCATCTCCTCCTTCCCTTCCGGACTCTGTGTGGATCTTGTTTTTCAGCCTTGGTTCGGGAAGAGCCTTTCTGCCAGTCTCCCGTTTGTGCTTGGCGAGAGTTGCTTTTTGATGTGCTTGTGGAGGGTGGTAATCTCTACGTCCTTCTTCTCTACCACCTTCATCTCCTTCCGCTTCTGTTAGATTCTCTTGGAAGGCCAGACTTGTAAAGATGCAGAATACGTGGAGGAGGGCTGCTGCTTCTGAGCCGGCCGTGATAGGCCACTACTCTTGTTTGAATAACACAGTATCTCAGACGTCATTTTCAAAGCATTAGAGAGCTCTGGAAGCAATGGAGACCAAAGGAGCCAGACTTCTAGAGGGAGCGACTCTGAGGCGACCCCGAATTGTGGGCGTTTTCCTCCTGGGCCTTTGTCAGTCTTAGAGATGGAATGATACTTGGGTTTGACCCATGTTCAGGGACTTTGCTGGAAGAAGAGAAACCAGCAAAGCTTTTATAATCTTCTGGAGCACTGGAAACTTGAAGAGCCTCAAATGAATGCCTGAGTCTCCCCATTGTATTGAAATCTCCCATGGTCTCACAGAGCCTAGAAACAAATTCTCATTAATAAGAGATCTGTCTCAAACACACGGCCAGTCTCCCACTTTGGACATTTGCCAAATCTTGCAGTTGCATGGGACGGGAGGCCAAAAAGTAAGCTTCAAACTTCTGAAGGGCAGAAATGTGTCTTTGCAGGCTTTCAGTGATGAAAAGGCAAAGAATCACCATGCTTGAAATGAAAATACTTATGGGATAGTTATGAACAAGGAAAGTGATTAAGCCAGAAATAAACTGAATCTTACTAAAACTTTATGCCAGTCCAGTTCCTGATTGGATCTGAGTGATTAGCCCACATTCTTCTGCCTAGTAGTGGTGTATTAGTCAGCCTGGGGACTTCCCTGGCAGTCCAGTGGCTAATACTCTGTGCACCCAAGGCAGGGGACCTGGGTTCAATTCCCAGTCAGGGAACTAGATCCCACAAATAAATATAAATAAATATTGGGCTTTCCTGGTTGTTCAGACAGTAAAGAATCTGCCTGCAATGCAGGAGACCCAGGTTTGATCCCTGCGGTTTGATTCCCTGTAGAAAGGAATGGCAACCCACTTCAGTATTCTTGGCTGGAAAATTCCATGGACAGAGGAGCCTAGTAGCCTACAGCCCATGGGGTTGCAAAGAGTCGGACATGACTGAGCAACTAACACACACTTCAGTCAGCTTGGGCTGCCGTTATAACATACTACCAGTGGGTTTAAACACTGCAAACTTTATTTGTCACAGCTCTGGAGCTTGGGAAAGCCAAGATTGAGGTTTCAGCTGATCTGATTCTGTTCGAGTCTTTTCCTGGTTTGCTGATGGTGGCCTTTTAGCTGCACCCTCTCCTGGCCTGTCCTCCGTGTGTGAGAACGGTGAGGGGTGCAGGTGGTAAGCAAGGTCACTGATCCTAACAGATGAGGGTCCTACTCACGGGATTTCATTGAATCTTAATTACTTCCTTGACAGTCCCATGTCCAAATATGGTCACATTGGGAGTTAGAGCTTCAGTATAAGAATGGGAGGACATAATTCATCCACAGTAAGAAGACACGGAAAACTTTTTTCTTATGGAAAATAGTAACTGGAACTTCTCTGGGTCTTTTGTACATAACATCCTATCTGCAATCAAGGATTACTAGACATGTGAGGAGGCAAGTTCATATGACTAGCAATCAAGAGGAACAAAATCAACAAAAGCAAACAGATGATCCATATAATTGAAGTTAGCAGGTAAGCACTTCAAAACAACTGTTACTGGGGGTTTCTGGGTAGCTGAAGACAGTGACTGCTGCCTAGCTACTCACCTCCTGACATTTCTTCCTCAAAGGATTCAAAGCAACAAGACAGGATATGCAAATCTGTATAAAACCATGCTTTCAGCATAACTTCAAGACAGAGAATGCCAAGACTTTAAAAACGACTGTGAATTAAAAGAGAAAGATCGCCACATCCCAGCGCATGGTCTCTCATGCTCGCTGCGCCCTGTACGACCAGAAGCCTCTGCAGTGGGCAAAGGCACACAGGAAAACTCCAGCAAAGCAGGAGAGCGAAGCCGGCAGAGAAGCCTACAGCTCGCCCAAAACTACCGTTAAGTCTGAGACCACCTTCCATACGGGAATGTTATCAGTCTCCAGGCAGAGGATAGCATGGAAAGGGGGGTCCTTTCCCTGTGGAAGGAGTTATTTAAAGGCCATTGTTCAAAACACTATTTCAGAAGACGGAAAAGGGGAGGAGGGGAGAAACATCCTTTGTAATTGGGTCATGAAGAGAAAATGAAAGAAACGGTAGAAATTTTAGGGTCCTATAAGATCAAAGAGAAATAAAACATTGGATGGTTTACATTTCTTCCTCCTGCTACTAAAAAAATGAACACAATAACCCCTAAAAGCACATGGATCTTACTAAATTGCTGAAAGATGTATCCATTAAGTCAGGAATCTTACAAACACTCCACTACTACAATACCATAAAAATAAAAAGAAATATCAACAAATTCATATCAAGTTGTTTCAAAAACAATCAGGAAAAAAGTTTTTACATATATCAGCTGAGTAACAACCTACTTCCCATGAGAAACAGAAGAAATTTGTAAGTCAACACTCCAAACAGAATCATATATACTCATCAAAGCATTTGAAGGTATTAAAAAAAAAACCTTTGAATCAGAAATTTAAAAAATAAAGGAACATAAAAGGATAAAAACTTGAAGAAATACACAGAGTTGATTGAATTCCAGAAAGAAATGTATTAAAAAGACAAAAAATATGATAAATAACAAGAATATAAGGTGCCCGAGGGAAGAAAAGACATAAAAATCTAATAGGCATACAAGAAATGCAGGAAAATAAATAAGAGAATAAGGGAAAAGGAAATAAAAACATGATTAGAGAGAAAGTAGTGGGAGAGAAGAAAGGCAAAGAACAATACAAAAAAGAAAACTACCAACCAATATCCTCTTGGTATTGAGGCAAAAATACTAAATAAATATTAGCAGTGGAATCCACATTAAGACATACACCAAGTGGAATTTATTCAAGGAACACAAAATTTGTTAAATATTAGGAAAAGCATGAATATCATATACTATCTCAACTGTGCTAAAGAAAAAAAATCACATGATTATCTATATGGATACTGAAAAGACCTATGACAAAATTAAAACCCAATGCACAATAAAAATACTAAAAAATAAGAATTATGAAATAAACAAATGGGACCTAATCCAATTAAAAAATTTTTATAGCAAAGGAAACCATAAACAAAATGAAAAGGCAAAGTATGGGCTGGGAGAAAATATCTGTAAATGATGTGACTGGCAAGGGGTTAATTTATAAAATATACAAACAGCTCATACAATTCAATAACAAAAAACAAAAAAAACAATCAAACAATGAGCTGAAGACCTAAATAATAATTTCTAAAAAGAAGACAAACAGATGGTCAACAGGCATATAAAAAGATGCTCAATATTGCTAATTATTAGAGAAATGCGAATAAAAAGTACAGTGAGGTACCACCTCACAGCAGTCAGAATGGCCATCATCAAAAAGTCTCCAAATAAAACATGTTGGAGAAAGTATGGGGAAAGGGAACTCTCCCATGCTGTTGGTGGGAATATACACTGGTGCAACCACTATGAAAACCAGTCTGGAGATTCCACAAAAACTGGAGTTCTATATGATCCTTCAATCCTACCTCTAGGCATGTAGCCAGAGGAGACTAAAATTCAAACAAGACACATGCAGCCCAGGGTTCACTGCAGCAGTACTCACAAGAGCCAGAACGTGGAAACGGCGCAATGCTCCGTGGCAGAGGAGAGGATGAAGCAGACGTGTTACGTGCATACGACAGAACGCCACTCAGCTGTAAAAAAGAATGGGCTGGAGTAACGCCATCTGCAGCAACAGGGATGCACCCAGAGATGACCAGGCCAAGAGAAGCGGTAGGAAAGAGAAAGACAAGTGCCATTTGATATCACTTATATGTGGAACCGAGAATATGATACAAGTGAACTCCTCACAGACACAGACGACAGACGTGTAGTTGCCGTGGGCGGGGGTAGGGAGGTGGATCAGGAGTTTGGGATTAGCAGATGCATATTATTACATACGCGTATAATACATGTATATAACTGGCTATATAAAAAGGCAAAAAGGCACGACACTGAAACATAAACTCCTCAGGTCAGTAGGTGCCTGATGTGCTACGGGAGAAGAGTGGAGAAATAGCTCCAGAGAGAACGGAGAGGCGGTGCCAAAGCAAAAGCCCCTCCCAGTCGTGGATGTGACTGGCGATGGAAGCAAGCCTGATGCTCTGAAGAGCAGCATTGCGTGGGCACCTGGAGTTTCAGGTCCATGAGTCAAGGTGAATCAGAAGTGGTCCAACAGGAAACGGCAAGAATGAACATTGACATTTTAGGAATCAGTGAACTAAAGTGGCCTGGAATGGGTGATTTTAACTCAGATGACCATTATATCAACTACTGTGGGCAAGAATCCCTTAGAAGAAATGGAGTAGCCCTCATAGTCAACAAGAGTCTGAAATTCAGTTCAGTTCAGTTCAGTTGCTCTGGAGAAGGAAATGGCAACCCACTCCAGTATTCTTGCCTGGAGAATCCCATGGATGGAGGAGCTTGGTGGGCTACAGTCCATGGGTCGCGAAGAGTCAGACACGACTTCACTTTCACTTTCACTTTCTTTCACTTTCAGTTGCTCAGTCATGTCTGACTCTTTGTGACCCCATGAACCACAGCACGCCAGGCCTCCCTGTCCATCACCAACTCCCGGAGTTCACTCAGACTCATGTCCATTGAGTCAGTGATGCCATCCAGCCATCTCATCCTCTGTCATCCCATTCTCCTCCCACCTTCAGTCTTTCCCAGAATCACGGTCTTTTCTAATGAGTCAGTTCTTCCCATCAGGTGGCCAAAGTATTGGAACTTCAGCTTCAGCATCAGTTCTAATGAATATTCAGGACTGATTTCCTTTAGGATGAACTGGTTGGATCTCCTTGCTGTCCAAGGGACTCTCAAGAGTCCTCTCTAACACCACAGTTCAAAAGCATCAATTCTTGGGCACTCAGCTTTCTTTATGGTCCATTTCTCCCATCCATACACGACCACTGGAAAAACCATAGCCTTGAATAGATGGACATTTGTTGCAAAGTAACGTCTCTGCTTTTTCATACGCTGTCTAGGTTGGTCATAACTTTTCTAAGGAGCAAGCCTTTTTTGACTTCATGGCTGCAATCACCATCTGCAGTGATTTTGGAGCCCAAGAAAACAAAGCCTCTCTTCACTGTTTCTACTGTTTCCCCATCTATTTCCCATGAAGTGTTGGGACTGGACGCCATGATCTTAGTTTTCTGAATATTTTTAAGCCAGCTTTTTCACTCTCCTCTTTCACTTTCATCAAGAGACTCTTTAGCTCCTCTTCACTTTCTGCCATAAGAGTGGTGTCATCTGCATATCTGAGGTTATTGATATTTCTCCTGGCAATCTTGATTCCAGCTTGTGCTTCACCCAGCCCAGCATTTCTCATGATGTACTCTGCATATAAGTTAAATAAGCAGGGTGACGTACTCCTTTTCCTATTTGGAAACCAGTCTGTTGTTCCATGTCCAGTTCTAACTGTTGCTTCCTGACCTGCATACAGATTTCTAAAGAGGCAGGTCAGGTGGTCTGGTGGTCTTCATCTCTTGAAGAATTTTCCACAGTTTGTTGTGATCCACACAGTCCAAGGTTTTGGTGTAGTCAAAGAAGCAGAAGTAAATGTTTTTCTGGAACTTTCTTGTTTTTCTATGATTCATCTGATGTTGACAATTTGATCTCTGGGTCCTCTGCCTTTTCTAACTCCAGCTTGAACATCTGGAAGTTCTCAGTTCACATACTGTTGAAGCCTAGCTTTGGGGATTCTGAACATTACTTTGGTAGTGCGTGAGATGAGTGCAGTTGTGCGGTAGTTTGAGCATTCTTTGGCATTGCCTTTCTTTGGGATTGGAATGAAAACTGACCTTTTCCAGGCCTGTGGCCACTGCTGGCATATTGAGTGCAGCACTTTCACAGCATCATCTTTTACCATTTGAAACAGCTCAGCTAGAATTCCATCACCTCCAGTAGCTTTGTTCATAGTGATGCTTCCTAAGGCCCACTTGACTTCACACTCCAGGATGTCTGGCTCTAGGTGAGTGATCACACCATCACAGATATTAAGATCTTTTCTGTACAGTTCTTCTGTGTATTCTTGCCACCTCTTCTTAATATCTTCTGCTTCTGTTAGGTCCCTACCATTTCTGTCCTTTATTGTGCCCATCTTTGCAGGAAATGTTCCCTTGGTATCTCTAATTTTCTTGAAGAGATCTCTAGTCTTTCTCATTCTGTTGTTTTCCTCTATTTCTTTGCATTGATCGCTGAGGAAGGCTTTCTTATCTCTCCTAGGTATTCTTTGGAACTTTGCCTTCAGATGGACATATCTTTCCTTTTCTCCTTTGCCTTTCACTTCTCTTCTTTTCTCAGCTATTTGTAAGGCTTCCTCAGACAACCATTTTTCTTTTTGCATTTTTTTTTCTTGGGGATCTTGATCACTGCCTCCTGTACAGTGTTAGAAACCTCTGACCATAGTTCTTTGAGCACTCTGTCTGTCAGATCTAGTCCCTTGAATCTATTTGTCACTTCCACCATATGATCATAAGGGATCTGATTCAGGTCATGGCTGAGTGGCCTAGTGGTTCTCAGTCGTGTCTGACTCTGCGACTGCATGGACTGTACCGTCCATGGAACTCTCCAGGCCAGAATAGTGGAGTGGGGAGCCTTTCCCTTCTCCAAGGGATCTTCTGAACCCAGGGATTGAACCCAGGTCTCCCGCATTGCAGGTGGATTCTTTACCAGCTGAGCCACAAGGGAAGTCTGGTTTTCCCTACTTTCTTCAATTTAAGTCTGAATTTGGCAATAAGGAGTTTATAACCTGAACCACAGTCAGCTCCCAGTCTTGTTTTTGCTGACTGTATAGAGCCTCTCCATCTTTGGCTGCAAAGAATATAATCAATCTGATTTTAGTATTGGACAAACCTACAGTGTTTTAAAAAGCAGAGATATTATTTTGCCAAGAAAGGTCCGTAGAGTCAAAGCTATGGTTTTTCCAGTAGTCATGTATGGATGTGAGAGTTGGACCATAAAGAAGGCTGAGCACCAAAGAATGGATGCTTTTTAGTTTGGGTGTTGGAGAAGCCTCTTGAGAGTCCCAAAGGAATTCAGTCCGAATATTCATTGGAAGGAATGCACAGGCTTCCCTGGTGGCTCAGTGGTTAAAGAAACTGACGCTGAAATTCAAGATCCAATACTTTGGCCACCTGATGTGAAGAGCCGCCTGATTGTAAGTGACCCTGATGCTGGGTAAGATTGAAGGCAGGAGGAGAACAGGATGACAGAGGGTGAGATGCTTTAATGGCATCACCGACTCAATGGCCATGAGCCTGAGCCAGCTCCTGGAGATGGTGATGGACAGGGAAGACTGGTGCACTGCCGTCCACGGGGTTGCAAAGAGTCGGGCACAACTGAGCTAGTGAACAACAGCAACAAATACATGTATACCCATACAGACATATATATCAATATATGTTTCACATGCACATTGTGCTCCATTGTGCCAGTCCTAATTGTGTCTGACTTTCTGCGGCCGCATGGACCGTAGCCCTGAAGGCTCCTCTGTTCTTGGAATTTTCCAGGCAAGAATAATGGTGTAGGGTGCCGTTTTGTATACTTCACATATATAATAAGCTCCCCATCATGTAAGAAAGAAGGGCATGAAGAAATCTGCTTATTTGTGCAAAAAGAAGGAAGTATAGTCCTAACGTTGAGGCTTCCCTGGCGGCTCAGCTGGTAAAGAATCCACCTGCAATGCGGGAGACCCGGGTTTGATCCCTGGGTTGGGAAGATCCGGTGGAGAAAGGAAGGGCTGCCCAGTCCAGTATTCTGGCCTGGTTGCAAAGAGTTGGACACGACTGAGCGACTTTCACTACTGCTATAATCCTAACATTAAAGAAACTGGTTCCCTATGGGGTGGGGCAGGGTGGGAAAGGGGCAGAGAGAGCAGAGAAGTGAGGAAGGAATAGTGAGTGTGAGGAGAACATGACTCCAGGTCTCTTTGGTGTTGCTGTTACTGTTTGAATGTGCAGGCTTCCCTGGTGGCTCAGTGGTAAGAACCCACCTGTTGAATGGGACCCCTGAGTCGGGAAGATCCCCTGGAGGGGGCGTGGCACGCAGTCCAGGATCTTGCCTGGAGAACCCCATGGACAGAGGAGCCTGGCGGGCTGTCCACGGGGTCACAAAGAGTTGGACACGACTGAGCAACTAAGCACATTTGAGCCCATGGTCTGCCAGTTGGTTAAGCATAGAGGTTACTGGTTACTAAGGCCAGGGTTTTTTCAGGACTGGACACAGGAGGCCAGCAGAGATATTCATTCCTCACTTTTGTGCTTTTTACACTAACTATATTGCTTTCCGTACAAACAGCACATCATTCTTTGTTTAGATTTTTTAACCTTAAACTAACACTCCATTTAGAGCAACGGTTAAAAGCAAGATCAAATAGCAAAGAGATAATTTTGTTTCTGTCAATTATGCAGCAACCATTGCCTTTTTTGACAGCCACAGGGAACCATAGGCAATTTTCACTACTCTGGACAATCGAAACCTTAACTGGCTGGCTTTACACAGGGGTCAATTATCTCCTTAACACATTCCTCTGTCTCTCGCAGCACTAACCGCTCTTCACGACCTTCGGTTTGTGATGAGATAACGAGACGATCAAGAGAAGACTGGGAACTCTGGTATTTTCATTTTGTGTGTGAGTGAAGTAAGAGTTACTCAAGCAATTACTAAGCCAGTTCAGAAGCCTTTTCTTTTCACCCACCATAGCTCACATTTGCTACAAGAACATGGGATCACCATAAACCATATGTCCTGATTATTTTGATGTAACCCTATTTAAATTTGCACTTTGTAATTTAAGGTGCTAATGTTACTTAGCCTTGTTTCCTTTCTGTAGGATAAAGAATTAGCATTGAATTTGAATTCTGACTCCTGTTTACTGACGTCAGGCAAATCTTTCTGAGTATTGTTTTTTCTATTTGTGAAGTTGTAATAATAACGACTGTATGTAGTGAGACCTAAACCACAGCGCCAGTTACTAGTAACGTTCAGTTAACCTTAGCTTAATCTATTAAAAAAAATTAATCTCCCTTCCATAATCAGTAGGAACTCATTTTCTACCACTGTTTTTGAAAGCAACACAGAACAGTGTTTCCGTCAAGGTTTGATTTGTGATTGCACACAACAGAAATAACGCTGGCTAGCTTGAGCAGGAAGTTATTTAATTAAAGGATTTGGATTGATCACAGAACCTCCAGGAGAGTTTGGGAAGCAGGCTCGGAGGCCATGTCTGCACCCCATGCAGGACTCTCCGGAGCCACACCCCACCTCTGCAGTGGGCGCAGGCGGCCAGGGGTTCCCCCAGCACCGCAGGCCCTGGAGCAGGGATGAGCAACCAGACCACAGAGCCCGTGGCTGCCCTGCTGAGGCCTGGCCAGACTGCATCCTTGCGGCCCCAGATTCGACTCGTCACCGCCTTTGGAATCGTGTCTAGGGCAGACTGGACAGACCGGACAGGCTTACGTCTTGTGTCTGTGCAGTGACCACAGGGGAGACTGGGAAAATGTCTCTTAGGTGTCTTCCTCTTCAAGGGGGAGTTGAGTTTATACCCTGGTTTATACCCTGGGGGTGCCCCCAAAGAGGAAAGGGGTTCAGGTACTGGTTGGTCCAAACAATGGCAAGTGTGCACCAGAGGATTTGAGGAGATGCAGC
>NW_026292596.1:0-69396 GCF_023091745.1 Budorcas taxicolor
TGTGGCTTTCCCTCGAGGCTGTCCCTCGAGGCTTTCCCACGAGGCTTTCCCACAGGGCTGTGCCACGTGCCACCTTGGTGTGAGTCGATCCTCGGCGTGAAAGACGAGCCGGTGAAGGGAAAAGAGGTTCCTCTGGAATGGACTGAGACATCTGGGGGACTCTTGGAATGGTGGCACGACCCTGGAGTTCCTCTCGCCGTTCCTGTTGAGAGGGCCTCCTCTTGAGATGCGACGGGAACGCCGGGAACTCTTTCCCGACGAAGCAGGGAAAGGATCCCTCATCTCGAGCTACGAGGCGGAAACGGGGCTCCTCTGGATGTGGGCGGGACTCTCGTGATTCCTCTCGAGTGGAGACGGCTAGGTCGGGGAACTTCTTGATTTGCACCAAGGGTGTGAAGGACCGTTTCGAAGTTCCAGAGGTGAGGTGTGATCAGCCTCGAGACGCCTCAGCGGAAATGGGCCTCATCTCGCCTGGAGGGGAGAACCTCCTGGATTTCTCGAGTTGCGGCAGGTCTTCTCGAGTTACGACGGGGACCTCAGGGACCCGCTCTGGTGGCCTCAGGAAAGGCCAGTCCCCATGCGAGTTGCTAGGGGACCTCTCGGGATTCCTCTCCCGTCCATGCCGGGACCTCAGTCCTTGTGTGGAGTCGGGGCCGGAACCTGAGGATTCCTCTCCAGTGTTGCCATGGATCTTGGGGTGCTTCTGAGTCTCCCCAGGGGAGTCAGGCCTCGTCTCGAGTGGGGGCATGCACGTGCGCTTTCCTCCCGAGCTGCAGCAGTAGTGTCACGCTTCCTGTCACGTGGATCAAGGGATCTGTGGCTTTCCCTCGAGGCTGTCCCTCGAGGCTTTCCCACGAGGCTTTCCCACAGGGCTGTGCCACGTGCCACCTTGGTGTGAGTCGATCCTCGGCGTGAAAGATGAGCCGGTGAAGGGAAAAGAGGTTCCTCTGGAATGGACTGAGACATCTGGGGGACTCTTGGAATGGTGGCACGACCCTGGAGTTCCTCTCGCCGTTCCTGTTGAGAGGGCCTCCTCTTGAGATGCGACGGGAACGCCGGGAACTCTTTCCCGACGAAGCAGGGAAAGGATCCCTCATCTCGAGCTACGAGGCGGAAACGGGGCTCCTCTGGATGTGGGCGGGACCCTCGTGATTCCTCTCGAGTGGAGACTGTATGTCGGGGAGCTTCTTGATTTGCACCAAGGGTGTGAAGGACCCTTTCGAAGTTCCAGAGGTGAGGTGTGATCAGCCTCGAGACGCCTCAGCGGAAATGGGCCTCATCTCGCCTGGAGGGGAGAACCTCCTGGATTTTCTCGAGTTGCGGCAGGTCTTCTCGAGTTACGACGGGGACCTCAGGGACCCGCTCTGGTGGCCTCAGGAAAGGCCAGTCCCCATGCGAGTTGCTAGGGGACCTCTCGGGATTCCTCTCCCGTCCATGCCGGGACCTCAGTCCTTGTGTGGAGTCGGGGCCGGAACCTGAGGATTCCTCTCCAGTGTTGCCATGGATCTTGGGGTGCTTCTGAGTCTCCCCAGGGGAGTCAGGCCTCGTCTCGAGTGGGGGCATGCACGTGCGCTTTCCTCCCGAGCTGCAGCAGTAGTGTCACGCTTCCTGTCACGTGGATCAAGGGATCTGTGGCTTTCCCTCGAGGCTGTCCCTCGAGGCTTTCCCACGAGGCTTTCCCACAGGGCTGTGCCACGTGCCACCTTGGTGTGAGTCGATCCTCGGCGTGAAAGATGAGCCGGTGAAGGGAAAAGAGGTTCCTCTGGAATGGACTGAGACATCTGGGGGACTCTTGGAATGGTGGCACGACCCTGGAGTTCCTCTCGCCGTTCCTGTTGAGAGGGCCTCCTCTTGAGATGCGACGGGAACGCCGGGAACTCTTTCCCGACGAAGCAGGGAAAGGATCCCTCATCTCGAGCTACGAGGCGGAAACGGGGCTCCTCTGGATGTGGGCGGGACCCTCGTGATTCCTCTCGAGTGGAGACTGGTATGTCGGGGAGCTTCTTGATTTGCACCAAGGGTGTGAAGGACTCTTTCGAAGTTCCAGAGGTGAGGTGTGATCAGCCTCGAGACGCCTCAGCGGAAATGGGCCTCATCTCGCCTGGAGGGGAGAACCTCCTGGATTTTCTCGAGTTGCGGCAGGTCTTCTCGAGTTACGACGGGGACCTCAGGGACCCGCTCTGGTGGCCTCAGGAAAGGCCAGTCCCCATGCGAGTTGCTAGGGGACCTCTCGGGATTCCTCTCCCGTCCATGCCGGGGCCTCAGTCCTTCTGTGGAGTCGGGGCCGGAACCTGAGGATTCCTCTCCAGTGTTGCCATGGATCTTGGGGTGCTTCTGAGTCTCCCCAGGGGAGTCAGGCCTCGTCTCGAGTGGGGGCATGCACGTGCGCTTTCCTCCCGAGCTGCAGCAGTAGTGTCACGCTTCCTGTCACGTGGATCAAGGGATCTGTGGCTTTCCCTCGAGGCTGTCCCTCGAGGCTTTCCCACGAGGCTTTCCCACAAGGCTGTGCCACGTGCCACCTTGGTGTGAGTCGATCCTCGGCGTGAAAGACGAGCCGGTGAAGGGAAAAGAGGTTCCTCTGGAATGGACTGAGACATCTGGGGGACTCTTGGAATGGTGGCACGACCCTGGAGTTCCTCTCGCCGTTCCTGTTGAGAGGGCCTCCTCTTGAGATGCGACGGGAACGCCGGGAACTCTTTCCCGACGAAGCAGGGAAAGGATCCCTCATCTCGAGCTACGAGGCGGAAACGGGGCTCCTCTGGATGTGGGCCGGACTCTCGTGATTCCTCTCGAGTGGAGACGGCTAGGTCGGGGAACTTCTTGATTTGCACCAAGGGTGTGAAGGACCCTTTCGAAGTTCCAGAGGTGAGGTGTGATCAGCCTCGAGACGCCTCAGCGGAAATGGGCCTCATCTCGCCTGGAGGGGAGAACCTCCTGGATTTTCTCGAGTTGCGGCAGGTCTTCTCGAGTTACGACGGGGACCTCAGGGACCCGCTCTGGTGGCCTCAGGAAAGGCCAGTCCCCATGCGAGTTGCTAGGGGACCTCTCGGGATTCCTCTCACCGTCCATGCCGGGACCTCAGTCCTTGTGTGGAGTCGGGGCCGGAACCTGAGGATTCCTCTCCAGTGTTGCCATGGATCTTGGGGTGCTTCTGAGTCTCCCCAGGGAGTCAGGCCTCGTCTCGAGTGGGGGCATGCACGTGCGCTTTCCTCCCGAGCTGCAGCAGTAGTGTCACGCTTCCTGTCACGTGGATCAAGGATCTGTGGCTTTCCCTCGAGGCTGTCCCTCGAGGCTTTCCCACGAGGCTTTCCCACAGGGCTGTGCCACGTGCCACCTTGGTGTGAGTCGATCCTCGGCGTGAAAGATGAGCCGGTGAAGGGAAAAGAGGTTCCTCTGGAATGGACTGAGACATCTGGGGGACTCTTGGAATGGTGGCACGACCCTGGAGTTCCTCTCGCCGTTCCTGTTTGAGAGGGCCTCCTCTTGAGATGCGACGGGAACGCCGGGAACTCTTTCCCGACGAAGCAGGGAAAGGATCCCTCATCTCGAGCTACGAGGCGGAAACGGGGCTCCTCTGGATGTGGCGGGGACCCTCGTGATTCCTCTCGAGTGGAGACTGGTATGTCGGGGAGCTTCTTGATTTGCACCAAGGGTGTGAAGGACCCTTTCGAAGTTCCAGAGGTGAGGTGTGATCAGCCTCGAGACGCCTCAGCGGAAATGGGCCTCATCTCGCCTGGAGGGGAGAACCTCCTGGATTTTCTCGAGTTGCGGCAGGTCTTCTCGAGTTACGACGGGGACCTCAGGGACCCGCTCTGGTGGCCTCAGGAAAGGCCAGTCCCCATGCGAGTTGCTAGGGGACCTCTCGGGATTCCTCTCCCGTCCATGCCGGGGCCTCAGTCCTTCTGTGGAGTCGGGGCCGGAACCTGAGGATTCCTCTCCAGTGTTGCCATGGATCTTGGGGTGCTTCTGAGTCTCCCCAGGGGAGTCAGGCCTCGTCTCGAGTGGGGGCATGCACGTGCGCTTTCCTCCCGAGCTGCAGCAGTAGTGTCACGCTTCCTGTCACGTGGATCAAGGGATCTGTGGCTTTCCCTCGAGGCTGTCCCTCGAGGCTTTCCCACGAGGCTTTCCCACAGGGCTGTGCCACGTGCCACCTTGGTGTGAGTCGATCCTCGGCGTGAAAGACGAGCCGGTGAAGGGAAAAGAGGTTCCTCTGGAATGGACTGAGACATCTGGGGGACTCTTGGAATGGTGGCACGACCCTGGAGTTCCTCTCGCCGTTCCTGTTGAGAGGGCCTCCTCTTGAGATGCGACGGGAACGCCGGGAACTCTTTCCCGACGAAGCAGGGAAAGGATCCCTCATCTCGAGCTACGAGGCGGAAACGGGGCTCCTCTGGATGTGGGCGGGACTCTCGTGATTCCTCTCGAGTGGAGACGGCTAGGTCGGGGAACTTCTTGATTTGCACCAAGGGTGTGAAGGACCCTTTCGAAGTTCCAGAGGTGAGGTGTGATCAGCCTCGAGACGCCTCAGCGGAAATGGGCCTCATCTCGCCTGGAGGGGAGAACCTCCTGGATTTTCTCGAGTTGCGGCAGGTCTTCTCGAGTTACGACGGGGACCTCAGGGACCCGCTCTGGTGGCCTCAGGAAAGGCCAGTCCCCATGCGAGTTGCTAGGGGACCTCTCGGGATTCCTCTCCCGTCCATGCCGGGGCCTCAGTCCTTGTGTGGAGTCGGGGCCGGAACCTGAGGATTCCTCTCCAGTGTTGCCATGGATCTTGGGGTGCTTCTGAGTCTCCCCAGGGGAGTCAGTCCTCGTCTCGAGTGGGGGCATGCACGTGCGCTTTCCTCCCGAGCTGCAGCAGTAGTGTCACGCTTCCTGTCACGTGGATCAAGGGATCTGTGGCTTTCCCTCGAGGCTGTCCCTCGAGGCTTTCCCACGAGGCTTTCCACAGGGCTGTGCCACGTGCCACCTTGGTGTGAGTCGATCCTCGGCGTGAAAGATGAGCCGGTGAAGGGAAAAGAGGTTCCTCTGGAATGGACTGAGACATCTGGGGGACTCTTGGAATGGTGGCACGACCCTGGAGTTCCTCTCGCCGTTCCTGTTGAGAGGGCCCTCCTCTTGAGATGCGACGGGAACGCCGGGAACTCTTTCCCGACGAAGCAGGGAAAGGATCCCTCATCTCGAGCTACGAGGCGGAAACGGGGCTCCTCTGGATGTGGGCGGGACCCTCGTGATTCCTCTCGAGTGGAGACTGGTATGTCGGGGAGCTTCTTGATTTGCACCAAGGGTGTGAAGGACCCTTTCGAAGTTCCAGAGGTGAGGTGTGATCAGCCTCGAGACGCCTCAGCGGAAATGGGCCTCATCTCGCCTGGAGGGGAGAACCTCCTGGATTTTCTCGAGTTGCGGCAGGTCTTCTCGAGTTACGACGGGGACCTCAGGGACCCGCTCTGGTGGCCTCAGGAAAGGCCAGTCCCCATGCGAGTTGCTAGGGGACCTCTCGGGATTCCTCTCCCGTCCATGCCGGGGCCTCAGTCCTTCTGTGGAGTCGGGGCCGGAACCTGAGGATTCCTCTCCAGTGTTGCCATGGATCTTGGGGTGCTTCTGAGTCTCCCCAGGGGAGTCAGGCCTCGTCTCGAGTGGGGGCATGCACGTGCGCTTTCCTCCCGAGCTGCAGCAGTAGTGTCACGCTTCCTGTCACGTGGATCAAGGGATCTGTGGCTTTCCCTCGAGGCTGTCCCTCGAGGCTTTCCCACGAGGCTTTCCCACAGGGCTGTGCCACGTGCCACCTTGGTGTGAGTCGATCCTCGGCGTGAAAGACGAGCCGGTGAAGGGAAAAGAGGTTCCTCTGGAATGGACTGAGACATCTGGGGGACTCTTGGAATGGTGGCACGACCCTGGAGTTCCTCTCGCCGTTCCTGTTGAGAGGGCCTCCTCTTGAGATGCGACGGGAACGCCGGGAACTCTTTCCCGACGAAGCAGGGAAAGGATCCCTCATCTCGAGCTACGAGGCAGAAACGGGGCTCCTCTGGATGTGGGCGGGACTCTCGTGATTCCTCTCGAGTGGAGACGGCTAGGTCGGGGAACTTCTTGATTTGCACCAAGGGTGTGAAGGACCCTTTCGAAGTTCCAGAGGTGAGGTGTGATCAGCCTCGAGACGCCTCAGCGGAAATGGGCCTCATCTCGCCTGGAGGGGAGAACCTCCTGGATTTTCTCGAGTTGCGGCAGGTCTTCTCGAGTTACGACGGGGACCTCAGGGACCCGCTCTGGTGGCCTCAGGAAAGGCCAGTCCCCATGCGAGTTGCTAGGGGACCTCTCGGGATTCCTCTCCCGTCCATGCCGGGACCTCAGTCCTTGTGTGGAGTCGGGGCCGGAACCTGAGGATTCCTCTCCAGTGTTGCCATGGATCTTGGGGTGCTTCTGAGTCTCCCCAGGGGAGTCAGGCCTCGTCTCGAGTGGGGGCATGCACGTGCGCTTTCCTCCCGAGCTGCAGCAGTCGTGTCACGCTTCCTGTCACGTGGATCAAGGGATCTGTGGCTTTCCCTCGAGGCTGTCCCTCGAGGCTTTCCACGAGGCTTTCCCACAGGGCTGTGCACGTGCCACCTTGGTGTGAGTCGATCCTCGGCGTGAAAGACGAGCCGGTGAAGGGAAAAGAGGTTCCTCTGGAATGGACTGAGACATCTGGGGGACTCTTGGAATGGTGGCACGACCCTGGAGTTCCTCTCGCCGTTCCTGTTGAGAGGGCCTCCTCTTGAGATGCGACGGGAACGCCGGGAACTCTTTCCCGACGAAGCAGGGAAAGGATCCCTCATCTCGAGCTACGAGGCGGAAACGGGGCTCCTCTGGATGTGGGCGGGACCCTCGTGATTCCTCTCGAGTGGAGACTGGTATGTCGGGGAGCTTCTTGATTTGCACCAAGGGTGTGAAGGACCCTTTCGAAGTTCCAGAGGTGAGGTGTGATCAGCCTCGAGACGCCTCAGCGGAAATGGGCCTCATCTCGCCTGGAGGGGAGAACCTCCTGGATTTTCTCGAGTTGCGGCAGGTCTTCTCGAGTTACGAAGGGGACCACAGGGACCCGCTCTGGTGGCCTCAGGAAAGGCCAGTCCCCATGCGAGTTGCTAGGGGACCTCTCGGGATTCCTCTCCCGTCCATGCCGGGGCCTCAGTCCTTGTGTGGAGTGGGGGCCGGAACCTGAGGATTCCTCTCCAGTGCTGCCAGGGATCTTGGAATGCTTCTGAGTCTCCCCAGGGGAGTCAGGCCTCGTCTCGAGTGGGGGCATGCACGTGCGCTTTCCTCCCGAGCTGCAGCAGTAGTGTCACGCTTCCTGTCACGTGGATCAAGGGATCTGTGGCTTTCCCTCGAGGCTGTCCCTCGAGGCTTTCCCACGAGGCTTTCCCACAGGGCTGTGCCACGTGCCACCTTGGTGTGAGTCGATCCTCGGCGTGAATGACGAGCCGGTGAAGGGAAAAGAGGTTCCTCTGGAATGGACTGAGACATCTGGGGGACTCTTGGAATGGTGGCACGACCCTGGAGTTCCTCTCGCCGTTCCTGTTGAGAGGGCCTCCTCTTGAGATGCGACAGGAACGCCGGGAACTCTTTCCCGACGAAGCAGGGAAAGGATCCCTCATCTCGAGCTACGAGGCGGAAACGGGGCTCCTCTGGATGTGGGCGGGACTCTCGTGATTCCTCTCGAGTGGAGACGGCTAGGTCGGGGAACTTCTTGATTTGCACCAAGGGTGTGAAGGACCCTTTCGAAGTTCCAGAGGTGAGGTGTGATCAGCCTCGAGACGCCTCAGCGGAAATGGGCCTCATCTCGCCTGGAGGGGAGAACCTCCTGGATTTTCTCGAGTTGCGGCAGGTCTTCTCGAGTTACGACGGGGGACCTCAGGGACCCGCTCTGGTGGCCTCAGGAAAGGCCAGTCCCCATGCGAGTTGCTAGGGGACCTCTCGGGATTCCTCTCCCGTCCATGCCGGGGCCTCAGTCCTTGTGTGGAGTCGGGGCCGGAACCTGAGGATTCCTCTCCAGTGTTGCCATGGATCTTGGGGTGCTTCTGAGTCTCCCCAGGGGAGTCAGGCCTCGTCTCGAGTGGGGGCATGCACGTGCGCTTTCCTCCCGAGCTGCAGCTGTAGTGTCACGCTTCCTGTCACGTGGATCAAGGGATCTGTGGCTTTCCCTCGAGGCTGTCCCTCGAGGCTTTCCCACGAGGCTTTCCCACAGGGCTGTGCCACGTGCCACCTTGGTGTGAGTCGATCCTCGGCGTGAAAGACGAGCCGGTGAAGGGAAAAGAGGTTCCTCTGGAATGGACTGAGACATCTGGGGGACTCTTGGAATGGTGGCACGACCCTGGAGTTCCTCTCGCCGTTCCTGTTGAGAGGGCCTCCTCTTGAGATGCGACGGGAACGCCGGGAACTCTTTCCCGACGAAGCAGGGAAAGGATCCCTCATCTCGAGCTACGAGGCGGAAACGGGGCTCCTCTGGATGTGGGCGGGACCCTCGTGATTCCTCTCGAGTGGAGACGGCTAGGTCGGGGAACTTCTTGATTTGCACCAAGGGTGTGAAGGACCCTTTCGAAGTTCCAGAGGTGAGGTGTGATCAGCCTCGAGACGCCTCAGCGGAAATGGGCCTCATCTCGCCTGGAGGGGAGAACCTCCTGGATTTTCTCGAGTTGCGGCAGGTCTTCTCGAGTTACGACGGGGACCTCAGGGACCCGCTCTGGTGGCCTCAGGAAAGGCCAGTCCCCATGCGAGTTGCTAGGGGACCTCTCGGGATTCCTCTCCCGTCCATGCCGGGGACTCAGTCCTTGTGTGGAGTGGGGGCCGGAACCTGAGGATTCCTCTCCAGTGCTGCCAGGAATCTTGGTATGCTTCTGAGTCTCCCCAGGGGAGTCAGGCCTCGTCTCGAGTGGGGGCATGCACGTGCGCTTTCCTCCCGAGCTGCAGCAGTAGTGTCACGCTTCCTGTCACGTGGATCAAGGGATCTGTGGCTTTCCCTCGAGGCTGTCCCTCGAGGCTTTCCCACGAGGCTTTCCCACAGGGCTGTGCCACGTGCCACCTTGGTGTGAGTCGATCCTCGGCGTGAAAGACGAGCCGGTGAAGGGAAAAGAGGTTCCTCTGGAATGGACTGAGACATCTGGGGGACTCTTGGAATGGTGGCACGACCCTGGAGTTCCTCTCGCCGTTCCTGTTGAGAGGGCCTCCTCTTGAGATGCGACGGGAACGCCGGGAACTCTTTCCCGACGAAGCAGGGAAAGGATCCCTCATCTCGAGCTACGAGGCGGAAACGGGGCTCCTCTGGATGTGGGCGGGACTCTCGTGATTCCTCTCGAGTGGAGACGGCTAGGTCGGGGAACTTCTGGATTTGCACCAAGGGTGTGAAGGACCTTTCGAAGTTCCAGAGGTGAGGTGTGATCAGCCTCGAGACGCATCAGCGGAAATGGGCCTCATCTCGCCTGGAGGGGAGAACCTCCTGGATTTTCTCGAGTTGCGGCAGGTCTTCTCGAGTTACGACGGGGACCTCAGGGACCCGCTCTGGTGGCCTCAGGAAAGGCCAGTCCCCATGCGAGTTGCTAGGGGACCTCTCGGGATTCCTCTCCCGTCCATGCCGGGACCTCAGTCCTTGTGTGGAGTCGGGGCCGGAACCTGAGGATTCCTCTCCAGTGTTGCCATGGATCTTGGGGTGCTTCTGAGTCTCCCCAGGGGAGTCAGGCCTCGTCTCGAGTGGGGGCATGCACGTGCGCTTTCCTCCCGAGCTGCAGCAGTAGTGTCACGCTTCCTGTCACGTGGATCAAGGGATCTGTGGCTTTCCCTCGAGGCTGTCCCTCGAGGCTTTCCCACGAGGCTTTCCCACAGGGCTGTGCCACGTGCCACCTTGGTGTGAGTCGATCCTCGGCGTGAAAGACGAGCCGGTGAAGGGAAAAGAGGTTCCTCTGGAATGGACTGAGACATCTGGGGGACTCTTGGAATGGTGGCACGACCCTGGAGTTCCTCTTGCCGTTCCTGTTGAGAGGGCCTCCACTTGAGATGCGACGGGAACGCCGGGAACTCTTTCCCGACGAAGCAGGGAAAGGATCCCTCATCTCGAGCTACGAGGCGGAAACGGGGCTCCTCTGGATGTGGGGCGGGACCCTCGTGATTCCTCTCGAGTGGAGACTGGTATGTCGGGGAGCTTCTTGATTTGCACCAAGGGTGTGAAGGACCCTTCGAAGTTCCAGAGGTGAGGTGTGATCAGCCTCGAGACGCCTCAGCGGAAATGGGCCTCATCTCGCCTGGAGGGGAGAACCTCCTGGATTTTCTCGAGTTGCGGCAGGTCTTCTCGAGTTACGAAGGGGACCACAGGGACCCGCTCTGGTGGCCTCAGGAAAGGCCAGTCCCCATGCGAGTTGCTAGGGGATCTCTCGTGATTCCTCTCCCGTCCATGCCGGGGCCTCAGTCCTTGTGTGGATTCGGGCCGGAACCTGAGGATTCCTCTCCAGTGTTGCCATGGATCTTGGGGTGCTTCTGAGTCTCCCCAGGGGAGTCAGGCCTCGTCTCGAGTGGGGGCATGCACGTGCGCTTTCCTCCCGAGCTGCAGCAGTAGTGTCACGCTTCCTGTCACGTGGATCAAGGGATCTGTGGCTTTCCCTCGAGGCTGTCCCTCGAGGCTTTCCCACGAGGCTTTCCCACAGGGCTGGGCCACGTGCCACCTTGGTGTGAGTCGATCCTCGGCGTGAAAGACGAGCCGGTGAAGGGAAAAGAGGTTCCTCTGGAATGGACTGAGACATCTGGGGGACTCTTGGAACGGTGGCACGACCCTGGAGTTCCTCTCGCCGTTCCTGTTGAGATGGCCTCCTCTTGAGATGCGACGGGAACGCTGGGAACTCTTTCCCGACGAAGCAGGGAAAGGAACCCTCATCTCGAGCTACGAGGCGGAAACGGGGCTCCTCTGGATGTGGGCGGGACCCTCGTGATTCCTCTCGAGTGGAGACGGCTTGGTCGGGGAATTTCTTGATTTGCACCAAGGGTGTGAAGGACCCTTTCAAAGTTCCAGAGGGGAGGTGTGATCAGCCTCGAGACGCCTCAGCGGAAATGGGCCTCATCTCGCCTGGAGGGGAGAACCTCCTGGATTTTCTCGAGTTGCGGCAGGTCTTCTCGAGTTACGACGGGGACCTCAGGGACCCGCTCTGGTGGCCTCAGGAAAGGCCAGTCCCCTTGCGAGTTGCTAGGGGACCTCTCGGAATTCCTCTCCCGTCTATGCCGGGGCCTCAGTCCTTGGGTGGAGTAGGGGCCGGAACCCGAGGATTCCTCTCCAGTGTTGCCATGGATCTTGGGGTGCTTCTGAGTCTCCCCAGGGGAGTCAGGCCTCGTCTCGAGTGGGGGCATGCACGTGCGCTTTCCTCCCGAGCTGCAGCCGTAGTGTCACGCTTCCTGTCACGTGGATCAAGGGATCTGTGGCTTTCCCTCGAGGCTGTCCCTCGAGGCTTTCCCACGAGGCTTTCCCACAGGGCTGTGCCACGTGCCACCTTGGTGTGAGTCGATCCTCGGCGTGAAAGACGAGCCGGTGAAGGGAAAAGAGGTTCCTCTGGAATGGACTGAGACATCTGGGGGACTCTTGGAATGGTGGCACGACCCTGGAGTTCCTCTCGCCGTTCCTGTTGAGAGGGCCTCCTCTTGAGATGCGACGGGAACGCCGGGAACTCTTTCCCGACGAAGCAGGGAAAGGATCCCTCATCTCGAGCTACGAGGCGGAAACGGGGCTCCTCTGTATGTGGGCGGGACCCACGTGATTCCTCTCGAGTGGAGACGGCTAGGTCGGGGGAATTTCTTGATTTGCACCAAGGGTGTGAAGGACCCTTTCGAAGTTCCAGAGGTGAGGTGTGATCAGCCTCGAGATGCCTCAGCGGAAATGGGCCTCATCTCGCCTGGAGGGGAGAAAACTCCTGGATTTTCTCGAGTTGTGGCAGGTCTTCTCGAGTTACGACGGGGACCACAGGGACCCGCTCTGGTGGCCTCAGGAAAGGCCAGTCCCCATGCGAGTTGCTAGGGGACCTCTCGGGATTCCTCTCCCGTCCATGCCGGGGCCTCAGTCCTTGTGTGGAGTCGGGGCCGGAACCTGAGGATTCCTCTCCAGTGTTGCCATGGATCTTGGGGTGCTTCTGAGTCTCCCCACGGGAGTCAGGCCTCGTCTCGAGTGGGGGCATGCCACGTGCGCTTTCCTCCCGAGCTGCAGCAGTAGTGTCACGCTTCCTGTCACGTGGATCAAGGGATCTGTGGCTTTCCCTCGAGGCTGTCCCTCGAGGCTTTCCCACGAGGCTTTCCCACAGGGCTGTGCCACGTGCCACCTTGGTGTGAGTCGATCCTCGGCGTGAAAGACGAGCCGGTGAAGGGAAAAGAGGTTCCTCTGGAATGGACTGAGACATCTGGGGGACTCTTGGAATGGTGGCACGACCCTGGAGTTCCTCTCGCCGTTCCTGTTGAGAGGGCCTCCTCTTGAGATGCGACGGGAACGCCGGGAACTCTTTCCCGACGAAGCAGGGAAAGGATCCCTCATCTCGAGCTACGAGGCGGAAACGGGGGCTCCTCTGGATGTGGGCGGGACCCCTCGTGATTCCTCTCGAGTGGAGACGGCTAGGACGGGGAACTTCTTGATTTGCACCAAGGGTGTGAAGGACCCTTTCGAAGTTCCAGAGGTGAGGGTGTGATCAGCCTCGAGACGCCTCAGCGGAAATGGGCCTCATCTCGCCTGGAGGGGAGAACCTCCTGGATTTTCTCGAGTTGCGGCAGGTCTTCTCGAGTTACGACGGGGACCTCAGGGACCCGCTCTGGTGGCCTCAGGAAAGGCCAGTCCCCATGCGAGTTGCTAGGGGACCTCTCGGGATTCCTCTCCCGTCCATGCCGGGGCCTCAGTCCTTGTGTGGAGTCGGGGCCGGAACCTGAGGATTCCTCTCCAGTGTTGCCATAGATCTTGGGGTGCTTCTGAGTCTCCCCAGGGGAGTCAGGCCTCGTCTCGAGTGGGGGCATGCACGTGCGCTTTCCTCCCGAGCTGCAGCAGTAGTGTCACGCTTCCTGTCACGTGGATCAAGGGATCTGTGGCTTTCCCTCGAGGCTGTCCCTCGAGGCTTTCCCACGAGGCTTTCCCACAGGGCTGTGCCACGTGCCACCTTGGTGTGAGTCGATCCTCGGCGTGAAAGACGAGCCGGTGAAGGGAAAAGAGGTTCCTCTGGAATGGACTGAGACATCTGGGGGACTCTTGGAATGGTGGCACGACCCTGGAGTTCCTCTCGCCGTTCCTGTTGAGAGGGCCTCCTCTTGAGATGCGACGGGAACGCCGGGAACTCTTTCCCGACGAAGCAGGGAAAGGATCCCTCATCTCGAGCTACGAGGCGGAAACGGGGCTCCTCTGGATGTGGGCGGGACTCTCGTGATTCCTCTCGAGTGGAGACGGCTAGGTCGGGGAACTTCTGGATTTGCACCAAGGGTGTGAAGGACCGTTTCGAAGTTCCAGAGGTGAGGTGTGATCAGCCTCGAGACGCCTCAGCGGAAATGGGCCTCATCTCGCCTGGAGGGGAGAACCTCCTGGATTTTCTCGAGTTGCGGCAGGTCTTCTCGAGTTACGACGGGGACCTCAGGGACCCGCTCTGGTGGCCTCAGGAAAGTCCAGTCCCCATGCGAGTTGCTAGGGGACCTCTAGGGATTCCTCTCCCGTCCATGCCGGGACCTCAGTCCTTGTGTGGAGTCGGGGCCGGAACCTGAGGATTCCTCTCCAGTGTTGCCATGGATCTTGGGGTGCTTCTGAGTCTCCCCAGGGGAGTCAGGCCACGTCTCGAGTGGGGGGCATGCACGTGCGCTTTCCTCCCGAGCTGCAGCAGTAGTGTCACGCTTCCTGTCACGTGGATCAAGGGATCTGTGGCTTTCCCTCGAGGCTGTCCCTCGAGGCTTTCCCACGAGGCTTTCCCACAGGGCTGTGCCACGTGCCACCTTGGTGTGAGTCGATCCTCGGCGTGAAAGACAAGCCGGTGAAGGGAAAAGAGGTTCCTCTGGAATGGACTGAGACATCTGGGGGACTCTTGGAATGGTGGCACGACCCTGGAGTTCCTCTCGCCGTTCCTGTTGAGAGGGCCTCCTCTTGAGATGCGACGGGAACGCCGGGAACTCTTTTCCCGACGAAGCAGGGAAAGGATCCCTCATCTCGAGCTACGAGGCGGAAACGGGGCTCCTCTGGATGTGGGCGGGACCCTCGTGATTCCTCTCGAGTGGAGACTGGTATGTCGGGGAGCTTCTTGATTTGCACCAAGGGTGTGAAGGACCCTTTCGAAGTTCCAGAGGTGAGGTGTGATCAGCCTCGAGACGCCTCAGCGGAAATGGGCCTCATCTCGCCTGGAGGGGAGAACCTCCTGGATTTTCTCGAGTTGCGGCAGGTCTTCTCGAGTTACGAAGGGGACCACAGGGACCCGCTCTGGTGGCCTCAGTAAAGGCCAGTCCCCATGCGAGTTGCTAGGGGATCTCTCGGGATTCCTCTCCCGTCCATGCCGGGGCCTCAGTCCTTGTGTGGAGTCGGGGCCGGAACCTGAGGATTCCTCTCCAGTGTTGCCATGGATCTTGGGGTGCTTCTGAGTCTCCCCAGGGGAGTCAGGCCTCGTCTCGAGTGGGGGCATGCACGTGCGCTTTCCTCCCGAGCTGCAGCAGTAGTGTCACGCTTCCTGTCACGTGGATCAAGGGATCTGTGGCTTTCCCTCGAGGCTGTCCCTCGAGGCTTTCCCACGAGGCTTTCCCACAGGGCTGTGCCACGTGCCACCTTGGTGTGAGTCGATCCTCGGCGTGAAAGACGAGCCGGTGAAGGGAAAAGAGGTTCCTCTGGAATGGACTGAGACATCTGGGGGACTCTTGGAACGGTGGCACGACCCTGGAGTTCCTCTCGCCGTTCCTGTTGAGATGGCCTCCTCTTGAGATGCGACGGGAACGCTGGGAACTCTTTCCCGACGAAGCAGGGAAAGGAACCCTCATCTCGAGCTACGAGGCGGAAACGGGGCTCCTCTGGATGTGGGCGGGACCCTCGTGATTCCTCTCGAGTGGAGACGGCTTGTTCGGGGAACTTCTTGATTTGCACCAAGGGTGTGAAGGACCCTTTCAAAGTTCCAGAGGGGAGGGTGTGATCAGCCTCGAGACGCCTCAGCGGAAATGGGCCTCATCTCGCCTGGAGGGGAGAACCTCCTGGATTATCTCGAGTTGCGGCAGGTCTTCTCGAGTTACGACGGGGGACCTCAGGGACCCCGCTCTGGTGGCCTCAGGAAAGGCCAGTCCCCTTGCGAGTTGCTAGGGGACCTCTCGGGATTCCTCTCCCGTCCATGCCGGGGCCCTCAGTCCTTGGGTGGAGTAGGGGCCGGAACCTGAGGATTCCTCTCCAGTGTTGCCATGGATCTTGGGGTGCTTCTGAGTCTCCCCAGGGGAGTCAGGCCTCGTCTCGAGTGGGGGCATGCACGTGCGCTTTCCTCCCGAGCTGCAGCCGTAGTGTCACGCTTCCTGTCACGTGGATCAAGGGATCTGTGGCTTTCCCTCGAGGCTGTCCCTCGAGGCTTTCCCACGAGGCTTTCCCACAGGGCTGTGCCACGTGCCACCTTGGTGTGAGTCGATCCTCGGCGTGAAAGACGAGCCGGTGAAGGGAAAAGAGGTTCCTCTGGAATGGACTGAGACATCTGGGGGACTCTTGGAATGGTGGCACGACCCTGGAGTTCCTCTCGCCGTTCCTGTTGAGAGGGGCCTCCTCTTGAGATGCGACGGGAACGCCGGGAACTCTTTCCCGACGAAGCAGGGAAAGGATCCCTCATCTCGAGCTACGAGGCGGAAACGGGGGCTCCTCTGGATGTGGGCGGGACCCTCGTGATTCCTCTCGAGTGGAGACTGGTATGTCGGGGAGCTTCTTGATTTGCACCAAGGGTGTGAAGGACCCTTTCGAAGTTCCAGAGGTGAGGTGTGATCAGCCTCGAGACGCCTCAGCGGAAATGGGCCTCATCTCGCCTGGAGGGGGAGAACCTCCTGGATTTTCTCGAGTTGCGGCAGGTCTTCTCGAGTTACGAAGGGGCACCACAGGGACCCGCTCTGGTGGCCTCAGTAAAGGCCAGTCCCCATGCGAGTTGCTAGGGGATCTCTCGGGATTCCTCTCCCGTCCATGCCGGGGCCTCAGTCCTTGTGTGGAGTC
The DNA here is from genome assembly GCF_023091745.1 of Budorcas taxicolor. NCBI lineage: Eukaryota > Metazoa > Chordata > Mammalia > Artiodactyla > Bovidae > Budorcas > Budorcas taxicolor. The sequence continues at coordinate 16,166 of NW_026292596.1, forward strand.
GGGGCCGGAACCTGAGGATTCCTCTCCAGTGTTGCCATGGATCTTGGGGTGCTTCTGAGTCTCCCCAGGGGAGTCAGGCCTCGTCTCGAGTGGGGGCATGCACGTGCGCTTTCCTCCCGAGCTGCAGCAGTAGTGTCACGCTTCCTGTCACGTGGATCAAGGGATCTGTGGCTTTTCCCTCGAGGCTGTCCCTCGAGGCTTTCCCACGAGGCTTTCCCACAGGGCTGTGCCACGTGCCACCTTGGTGTGGAGTCGATCCTCGGCGTGAAAGACGAGCCGGTGAAGGGAAAAGAGGTTCCTCTGGAATGGACTGAGACATCTGGGGGACTCTTGGAACGGTGGCACGACCCTGGAGTTCCTCTCGCCGTTCCTGTTGAGATGGCCTCCTCTTGAGATGCGACGGGAACGCTGGGAACTCTTTCCCGACGAAGCAGGGAAAGGAACCCTCATCTCGAGCTACGAGGCGGAAACGGGGCTCCTCTGGATGTGGGCGGGACCCTCGTGATTCCTCTCGAGGTGGAGACGGCTTGTTCGGGGAACTTCTTGATTTGCACCAAGGGTGTGAAGGACCCTTTCAAAGTTCCAGAGGGGAGGTGTGATCAGCCTCGAGACGCCTCAGCGGAAATGGGCCTCATCTCGCCTGGAGGGGGAGAACCTCCTGGATTATCTCGAGTTGCGGCAGGTCCTTCTCGAGTTACGACGGGGACCTCAGGGACCCGCTCTGGTGGCCTCAGGAAAGGCCAGTCCCCTTGCGAGTTGCTAGGGGACCTCTCGGGATTCCTCTCCCGTCCATGCCGGGGCCTCAGTCCTTGGGTGGAGTAGGGGCCGGAACCTGAGGATTCCTCTCCAGTGTTGCCATGGATCTTGGGGTGCTTCTGAGTCTCCCCAGGGGAGTCAGGCCTCGTCTCGAGTGGGGGCATGCACGTGCGCTTTCCTCCCGAGCTGCAGCCGGTAGTGTCACGCTTCCTGTCACGTGGATCAAGGGATCTGTGGCTTTCCCTCGAGGCTGTCCCTCGAGGCTTTCCCACGAGGCTTTCCCACAGGGCTGTGCCACGTGCCACCTTGGTGTGAGTCGATCCTCGGCGTGAAAGACGAGCCGGTGAAGGGAAAAGAGGTTCCTCTGGAATGGACTGAGACATCTGGGGGACTCTTGGAATGGTGGCACGACCCTGGAGTTCCTCTCGCCGTTCCTGTTTGAGAGGGCCTCCTCTTGAGATGCGACGGGAACGCCGGGAACTCTTTCCCGACGAAGCAGGGAAAGGATCCCTCATCTCGAGCTACGAGGCGGAAACGGGGCTCCTCTGGATGTGGGCGGGACCCACGTGATTCCTCTCGAGTGGAGACGGCTAGGTCGGGGAACTTCTTGATTTGCACCAAGGGTGTGAAGGACCCTTTCGAAGTTCCAGAGGTGAGGTGTGATCAGCCTCGAGATGCCTCAGCGGAAATGGGCCTCATCTCGCCTGGAGGGGAGAAACTCCTGGATTTCTCGAGTTGTGGCAGGTCTTCTCGAGTTACGACGGGGACCACAGGGACCCGCTCTGGTGGCCTCAGGAAAGGCCAGTCCCCATGCGAGTTGCTAGGGGACCTCTCGGGATTCCTCTCCCGTCCATGCCGGGGCCTCAGTCCTTGTGTGGAGTCGGGGCCGGAACCTGAGGATTCCTCTCCAGTGTTGCCATGGATCTTGGGGTGCTTCTGAGTCTCCCCAAGGGAGTCAGGCCTCGTCTCGAGTGGGGGCATGCACGTGCGCTTTCCTCCCGAGCTGCAGCAGTAGTGTCACGCTTCCTGTCACGTGGATCAAGGGATCTGTGGCTTTCCCTCGAGGGCTGTCCCTCGAGGCTTTCCCACGAGGCTTTCCCACAGGGCTGTGCCACGTGCCACCTTGGTGTGAGTCGATCCTCGGCGTGAAAGACGAGCCGGTGAAGGGAAAAGAGGTTCCTCTGGAATGGACTGAGACATCTGGGGGACTCTTGGAATGGTGGCACGACCCTGGAGTTCCTCTCGCCGTTCCTGTTGAGAGGGCCTCCTCTTGAGATGCGACGGGAACGCCGGGAACTCTTTCCCGACGAAGCAGGGAAAGGATCCCTCATCTCGAGCTACGAGGCGGAAACGGGGCTCCTCTGGATGTGGGCGGGACCCTCGTGATTCCTCTCGAGTGGAGACGGCTAGGACGGGGAACTTCTTGATTTGCACCAAGGGTGTGAAGGACCCTTTCGAAGTTCCAGAGGTGAGGTGTGATCAGACTCGAGACGCCTCAGCGGAAATGGGCCTCATCTCGCCTGGAGGGGAGAACCTCCTGGATTTTCTCGAGTTGCGGCAGGTCTTCTCGAGTTACGACGGGGACCTCAGGGACCCGCTCTGGTGGCCTCAGGAAAGGCCAGTCCCCATGCGAGTTGCTAGGGGACCTCTCGGGATTCCTCTCCCGTCCATGCCGGGACCTCAGTCCTTGGGTGGAGTCGGGGCCCGAACCTGAGGATTCCTCTCCAGTGTTGCCATGGATCTTGGGGTGCTTCTGAGTCTCCCCAAGGGAGTCAGGCCTCGTCTCGAGTGGGGGCATGCACGTGCGCTTTCCTCCCGAGCTGCAGCAGTACTGTCACGCTTCCTGTCACGTGGATCAAGGGATCTGTGGCTTTCCCTCGAGGCTGTCCCTCGAGGCTTTCCCACGAGGCTTTCCCACAGGGCTGTGCCACGTGCCACCTTGGTGTGAGTCGATCCTCGGCGTGAAAGACGAGCCGGTGAAGGGAAAAGAGGTTCCTCTGGAATGGACTGAGACATCTGGGGGACTCTTGGAATGGTGGCACGACCCTGGAGTTCCTCTCGCCGTTCCTGTTGAGAGGGCCTCCTCTTGAGATGCGACGGGAACGCCGGGAACTCTTTCCCGACGAAGCAGGGACAGGATCCCTCATCTCGAGCTACGAGGCGGAAACGGGGCTCCTCTGGATGTGGGCGGGGACTCTCGTGATTCCTCTCGAGTGGAGACGGCTAGGTCGGGGAACTTCTGGATTTGCACCAAGGGTGTGAAGGACCGTTTCGAAGTTCCAGAGGTGAGGTGTGATCAGCCTCGAGACGCCTCAGCGGAAATGGGCCTCATCTCGCCTGGAGGGGAGAACCTCCTGGATTTTCTCGAGTTGCGGCAGGTCTTCTCGAGTTACGACGGGGACCTCAGGGACCCGCTCTGGTGGCCTCAGGAAAGGCCAGTCCCCATGCGAGTTGCTAGGGGACCTCTCGGGATTCCTCTCCCGTCCATGCCGGGACCTCAGTCCTTGTGTGGAGTCGGGGCCGGAACCTGAGGATTCCTCTCCAGTGTTGCCATGGATCTTGGGGTGCTTCTGAGTCTCCCCAGGGGAGTCAGGCCACGTCTCGAGTGGGGGCATGCACGTGCGCTTTCCTCCCGAGCTGCAGCAGTAGTGTCACGCTTCCTGTCACGTGGATCAAGGGATCTGTGGCTTTCCCTCGAGGCTGTCCCTCGAGGCTTTCCCACGAGGCTTTCCCACAGGGCTGTGCCACGTGCCACCTTGGTGTGAGTCGATCCTCGGCGTGAAAGACAAGCCGGTGAAGGGAAAAGAGGTTCCTCTGGAATGGACTGAGACATCTGGGGGACTCTTGGAATGGTGGCACGACCCTGGAGTTCCTCTCGCCGTTCCTGTTGAGAGGGCCTCCTCTTGAGATGCGACGGGAACCCCGGGAACTCTTTCCCGACCAAGCAGGGAAAGGATCCCTCATCTCGAGCTACGAGGCGGAAACGGGGCTCCTCTGGATGTGGGCGGGACCCTCGTGATTCCTCTCGAGTGGAGACGGCTAGGACGGGGAACTTCTTGATTTGCACCAAGGGTGTGAAGGACCCTTTCGAAGTTCCAGAGGTGAGGTGTGATCAGACTCGAGACGCCTCAGCGGAAATGGGCCTCATCTCGCCTGGAGGGGAGAACCTCCTGGATTTTCTCGAGTTGCGGCAGGTCTTCTCGAGTTACGACGGGGACCTCAGGGACCCGCTCTGGTGGCCTCAGGAAAGGCCAGTCCCCATGCGAGTTGCTAGGGGACCTCTCGGGATTCCTCTCCCGTCCATGCCGGGACCTCAGTCCTTGTGTGGAGTCGGGGCCGGAACCTGAGGATTCCTCTCCAGTGTTGCCATGGATCTTGGGGTGCTTCTGAGTCTCCCCAGGGGAGTCAGGCCACGTCTCGAGTGGGGGCATGCACGTGCGCTTTCCTCCCGAGCTGCAGCAGTAGTGTCACGCTTCCTGTCACGTGGATCAAGGGATCTGTGGCTTTCCCTCGAGGCTGTCCCTCGAGGCTTTCCCACGAGGCTTTCCCACAGGGCTGTGCCACGTGCCACCTTGGTGTGAGTCGATCCTCGGCGTGAAAGACAAGCCGGTGAAGGGAAAAGAGGTTCCTCTGGAATGGACTGAGACATCTGGGGGACTCTTGGAATGGTGGCACGACCCTGGAGTTCCTCTCGCCGTTCCTGTTGAGAGGGCCTCCTCTTGAGATGCGACGGGAACCCCGGGAACTCTTTCCCGACCAAGCAGGGAAAGGATCCCTCATCTCGAGCTACGAGGCGGAAACGGGGCTCCTCTGGATGTGGGCGGGACCCTCGTGATTCCTCTCGAGTGGAGACGGCTAGGACGGGGAACTTCTTGATTTGCACCAAGGGTGTGAAGGACCCTTTCGAAGTTCCAGAGGTGAGGTGTGATCAGACTCGAGACGCCTCAGCGGAAATGGGCCTCATCTCGCCTGGAGGGGAGAACCTCCTGGATTTTCTCGAGTTGCGGCAGGTCTTCTCGAGTTACGACGGGGACCTCAGGGACCCGCTCTGGTGGCCTCAGGAAAGGCCAGTCCCCATGCGAGTTGCTAGGGGACCTCTCGGGATTCCTCTCCCGTCCATGCCGGGGCCTCAGTCCTTGGGTGGAGTCGGGGCCGGAACCTGAGGATTCCTCTCCAGTGTTGCCATGGATCTTGGGGTGCTTCTGAGTCTCCCCAGGGGAGTCAGGCCTCGTCTCGAGTGGGGGCATGCACGTGCGCTTTCCTCCCGAGCTGCAGCAGTACTGTCACGCTTCCTGTCACGTGGATCAAGGGATCTGTGGCTTTCCCTCGAGGCTGTCCCTCGAGGCTTTCCCACGAGGCTTTCCCACAGGGCTGTGCCACGTGCCACCTTGGTGTGAGTCGATCCTCGGCGTGAAAGACGAGCCGGTGAAGGGAAAAGAGGTTCCTCTGGAATGGACTGAGACATCTGGGGGACTCTTGGAATGGTGGCACGACCCTGGAGTTCCTCTCGCCGTTCCTGTTGAGAGGGCCTCCTCTTGAGATGCGACGGGAACGCCGGGAACTCTTTCCCGACGAAGCAGGGAAAGGATCCCTCATCTCGAGCTACGAGGCGGAAACGGGGCTCCTCTGGATGTGGGCGGGACTCTCGTGATTCCTCTCGAGTGGAGACGGCTAGGTCGGGGAACTTCTGGATTTGCACCAAGGGTGTGAAGGACCGTTTCGAAGTTCCAGAGGTGAGGTGTGATCAGCCTTGAGACGCCTCAGCGGAAATGGGCCTCATCTCGCCTGGAGGGGAGAACCTCCTGGATTTTCTCGAGTTGCGGCAGGTCTTCTCGAGTTACGACGGGGACCTCAGGGACCCGCTCTGGTGGCCTCAGGAAAGGCCAGTCCCCATGCGAGTTGCTAGGGGACCTCTCGGGATTCCTCTCCCGTCCATGCCGGGACCTCAGTCCTTGTGTGGAGTCGGGGCCGGAACCTGAGGATTCCTCTCCAGTGTTGCCATGGATCTTGGGGTGCTTCTGAGTCTCCCCAGGGGAGTCAGGCCACGTCTCGAGTGGGGGCATGCACGTGCGCTTTCCTCCCGAGCTGCAGCAGTAGTGTCACGCTTCCTGTCACGTGGATCAAGGGATCTGTGGCTTTCCCTCGAGGCTGTCCCTCGAGGCTTTCCCACGAGGCTTTCCCACAGGGCTGTGCCACGTGCCACCTTGGTGTGAGTCGATCCTCGGCGTGAAAGACGAGCCGGTGAAGGGAAAAGAGGTTCCTCTGGAATGGACTGAGACATCTGGGGGACTCTTGGAATGGTGGCACGACCCTGGAGTTCCTCTCGCCGTTCCTGTTGAGAGGGCCTCCTCTTGAGATGCGACGGGAACGCCGGGAACTCTTTCCCGACCAAGCAGGGAAAGGATCCCTCATCTCGAGCTACGAGGCGGAAACGGGGCTCCTCTGGATGTGGGCGGGACCCTCGTGATTCCTCTCGAGTGGAGACTGGTATGTCGGGGAGCTTCTTGATTTGCACCAAGGGTGTGAAGGACCCTTTCGAAGTTCCAGAGGTGAGGTGTGATCAGCCTCGAGACGCCTCAGCGGAAATGGGCCTCATCTCGCCTGGAGGGGAGAACCTCCTGGATTTTCTCGAGTTGCGGCAGGTCTTCTCGAGTTACTACGGGGACCACAGGGACCCGCTCTGGTGGCCTCAGGAAAGGCCAGTCCCCATGCGAGTTGCTAGGGGACCTCTCGGGATTCCTCTCCCGTCCATGCCGGGGCCTCAGTCCTTGTGTGGAGTCGGGGCCGGAACCTGAGGATTCCTCTCCAGTGTTGCCATGGATCTTGGGGTGCTTCTGAGTCTCCCCAGGGGAGTCAGGCCTCGTCTCGAGTGTGGGCATGCACGTGCGCTTTCCTCCCGAGCTGCAGCAGTAGTGTCACGCTTCCTGTCACGTGGATCAAGGGATCTGTGGCTTTCCCTCGAGGCTGTCCCTCGAGGCTTTCCCACGAGGCTTTCCCACAGGGCTGTGCCACGTGCCACCTTGGTGTGAGTCGATCCTCGGCGTGAAAGACGAGCCGGTGAAGGGAAAAGAGGTTCCTCTGGAATGGACTGAGACATCTGGGGGACTCTTGGAACGGTGGCACGACCCTGGAGTTCCTCTCGCCGTTCCTGTTGAGAGGGCCTCCTCTTGAGATGCGACGGGAACGCTGGGAACTCTTTCCCGACGAAGCAGGGAAAGGAACCCTCATGTCGAGCTACGAGGCGGAAACGGGGCTCCTCTGGATGTGGGCGGGACCCTCGTGATTCCTCTCGAGTGGAGACGGCTAGGTCGGGGAACTTCTTGATTTGCACCAAGGGTGTGAAGGACCCTTTCAAAGTTCCAGAGGGGAGGTGTGATCAGCCTCGAGACGCCTCAGTGGAAATGGGCCTCATCTCGCCTGGAGGGGAGAACCTCCTGGATTTTCTCGAGTTGTGGCAGGTCTTCTCGAGTTACGACGGGGACCTCAGGGACCCGCTCTGGTGGCCTCAGGAAAGGCCAGTCCCCATGCGAGTTGCTAGGGGACCTCTCGGGATTCCTCTCCCGTCCATGCCGGGGCCTCAGTCCTTGGGTGGAGTCGGGGCCGGAACCTGAGGATTCCTCTCCAGTGTTGCCATGGATCTTGGGGTGCTTCTGAGTCTCCCCAGGGGAGTCAGGCCTCGTCTCGAGTGGGGGCATGCACGTGCGCTTTCCTCCCGAGCTGCAGCCGTAGTGTCACGCTTCCTGTCACGTGGATCAAGGGATCTGTGGCTTTCCCTCGAGGCTGTCCCTCGAGGCTTTCCCACGAGGCTTTCCCACAGGGCTGTGCCACGTGCCACCTTGGTGTGAGTCGATCCTCGGCGTGAAAGACGAGCCGGTGAAGGGAAAAGAGGTTCCTCTGGAATGGACTGAGACATCTGGGGGACTCTTGGAATGGTGGCACGACCCTGGAGTTCCTCTCGCCGTTCCTGTTGAGAGGGCCTCCTCTTGAGATGCGACGGGAACGCCGGGAACTCTTTCCCGACGAAGCAGGGACAGGATCCCTCATCTCGAGCTACGAGGCGGAAACGGGGCTCCTCTGGATGTGGGCGGGACTCTCGTGATTCCTCTCGAGTGGAGACGGCTAGGTCGGGGAACTTCTGGATTTGCACCAAGGGTGTGAAGGACCGTTTCGAAGTTCCAGAGGTGAGGTGTGATCAGCCTCGAGACGCCTCAGCGGAAATGGGCCTCATCTCGCCTGGAGGGGAGAACCTCCTGGATTTTCTCGAGTTGCGGCAGGTCTTCTCGAGTTACGACGGGGACCTCAGGGACCCGCTCTGGTGGCCTCAGGAAAGGCCAGTCCCCATGCGAGTTGCTAGGGGACCTCTCGGGATTCCTCTCCCGTCCATGCCGGGACCTCAGTCCTTGTGTTGAGTCGGGGCCGGAACCTGAGGATTCCTCTCCAGTGTTGCCATGGATCTTGGGGTGCTTCTGAGTCTCCCCAGGGGAGTCAGGCCACGTCTCGAGTGGGGGCATGCACGTGCGCTTTCCTCCCGAGCTGCAGCAGTAGTGTCACGCTTCCTGTCACGTGGATCAAGGGATCTGTGGCTTTCCCTCGAGGCTGTCCCTCGAGGCTTTCCCACGAGGCTTTCCCACAGGGCTGTGCCACGTGCCACCTTGGTGTGAGTCGATCCTCGGCGTGAAAGACAAGCCGGTGAAGGGAAAAGAGGTTCCTCTGGAATGGACTGAGACATCTGGGGGACTCTTGGAATGGTGGCACGACCCTGGAGTTCCTCTCGCCGTTCCTGTTGAGAGGGCCTCCTCTTGAGATGCGACGGGAACGCCGGGAACTCTTTCCCGACCAAGCAGGGAAAGGATCCCTCATCTCGAGCTACGAGGCGGAAACGGGGCTCCTCTGGATGTGGGCGGGACCCTCGTGATTCCTCTCGAGTGGAGACGGCTAGGACGGGGAACTTCTTGATTTGCACCAAGGGTGTGAAGGACCCTTTCGAAGTTCCAGAGGTGAGGTGTGATCAGACTCGAGACGCCTCAGCGGAAATGGGCCTCATCTCGCCTGGAGGGGAGAACCTCCTGGATTTTCTCGAGTTGCGGCAGGTCTTCTCGAGTTACGACGGGGACCTCAGGGACCCGCTCTGGTGGCCTCAGGAAAGGCCAGTCCCCATGCGAGTTGCTAGGGGACCTCTCGGGATTCCTCTCCCGTCCATGCCGGGGCCTCAGTCCTTGGGTGGAGTCGGGGCCGGAACCTGAGGATTCCTCTCCAGTGTTGCCATGGATCTTGGGGTGCTTCTGAGTCTCCCCAGGGGAGTCAGGCCTCGTCTCGAGTGGGGGCATGCACGTGCGCTTTCCTCCCGAGCTGCAGCAGTACTGTCACGCTTCCTGTCACGTGGATCAAGGGATCTGTGGCTTTCCCTCGAGGCTGTCCCTCGAGGCTTTCCCACGAGGCTTTCCCACAGGGCTGTGCCACGTGCCACCTTGGTGTGAGTCGATCCTCGGCGTGAAAGACGAGCCGGTGAAGGGAAAAGAGGTTCCTCTGGAATGGACTGAGACATCTGGGGGACTCTTGGAATGGTGGCACGACCCTGGAGTTCCTCTCGCCGTTCCTGTTGAGAGGGCCTCCTCTTGAGATGCGACGGGAACGCCGGGAACTCTTTCCCGACGAAGCAGGGAAAGGATCCCTCATCTCGAGCTACGAGGCGGAAACGGGGCTCCTCTGGATGTGGGCGGGACTCTCGTGATTCCTCTCGAGTGGAGACGGCTAGGTCGGGGAACTTCTGGATTTGCACCAAGGGTGTGAAGGACCGTTTCGAAGTTCCAGAGGTGAGGTGTGATCAGCCTCGAGACGCCTCAGCGGAAATGGGCCTCATCTCGCCTGGAGGGGAGAACCTCCTGGATTTTCTCGAGTTGCGGCAGGTCTTCTCGAGTTACGACGGGGACCTCAGGGACCCGCTCTGGTGGCCTCAGGAAAGGCCAGTCCCCATGCGAGTTGCTAGGGGACCTCTCGGGATTCCTCTCCCGTCCATGCCGGGACCTCAGTCCTTGTGTGGAGTCGGGGCCGGAACCTGAGGATTCCTCTCCAGTGTTGCCATGGATCTTGGGGTGCTTCTGAGTCTCCCCAGGGGAGTCAGGCCACGTCTCGAGTGGGGGCATGCACGTGCGCTTTCCTCCCGAGCTGCAGCAGTAGTGTCACGCTTCCTGTCACGTGGATCAAGGGATCTGTGGCTTTCCCTCGAGGCTGTCCCTCGAGGCTTTCCCACGAGGCTTTCCCACAGGGCTGTGCCACGTGCCACCTTGGTGTGAGTCGATCCTCGGCGTGAAAGACGAGCCGGTGAAGGGAAAAGAGGTTCCTCTGGAATGGACTGAGACATCTGGGGGACTCTTGGAATGGTGGCACGACCCTGGAGTTCCTCTCGCCGTTCCTGTTGAGAGGGCCTCCTCTTGAGATGCGACGGGAACGCCGGGAACTCTTTCCCGACCAAGCAGGGAAAGGATCCCTCATCTCGAGCTACGAGGCGGAAACGGGGCTCCTCTGGATGTGGGCGGGACCCTCGTGATTCCTCTCGAGTGGAGACTGGTATGTCGGGGAGCTTCTTGATTTGCACCAAGGGTGTGAAGGACCCTTTCGAAGTTCCAGAGGTGAGGTGTGATCAGCCTCGAGACGCCTCAGCGGAAATGGGCCTCATCTCGCCTGGAGGGGAGAACCTCCTGGATTTTCTCGAGTTGCGGCAGGTCTTCTCGAGTTACGACGGGGACCACAGGGACCCGCTCTGGTGGCCTCAGGAAAGGCCAGTCCCCATGCGAGTTGCTAGGGGACCTCTCGGGATTCCTCTCCCGTCCATGCCGGGGCCTCAGTCCTTGTGTGGAGTCGGGGCCGGAACCTGAGGATTCCTCTCCAGTGTTGCCATGGATCTTGGGGTGCTTCTGAGTCTCCCCAGGGGAGTCAGGCCTCGTCTCGAGTGTGGGCATGCACGTGCGCTTTCCTCCCGAGCTGCAGCAGTAGTGTCACGATTCCTGTCACGTGGATCAAGGGATCTGTGGCTTTCCCTCGAGGCTGTCCCTCGAGGCTTTCCCACGAGGCTTTCCCACAGGGCTGTGCCACGTGCCACCTTGGTGTGAGTCGATCCTCGGCGTGAAAGACGAGCCGGTGAAGGGAAAAGAGGTTCCTCTGGAATGGACTGAGACATCTGGGGGACTCTTGGAACGGTGGCACGACCCTGGAGTTCCTCTCGCCGTTCCTGTTGAGAGGGCCTCCTCTTGAGATGCGACGGGAACGCTGGGAACTCTTTCCCGACGAAGCAGGGAAAGGAACCCTCATCTCGAGCTACGAGGCGGAAACGGGGCTCCTCTGGATGTGGGCGGGACCCTCGTGATTCCTCTCGAGTGGAGACGGCTAGGTCGGGGAACTTCTTGATTTGCACCAAGGGTGTGAAGGACCCTTTCAAAGTTCCAGAGGGGAGGTGTGATCAGCCTCGAGACGCCTCAGTGGAAATGGGCCTCATCTCGCCTGGAGGGGAGAACCTCCTGGATTTTCTCGAGTTGTGGCAGGTCTTCTCGAGTTACGACGGGGACCTCAGGGACCCGCTCTGGTGGCCTCAGGAAAGGCCAGTCCCCATGCGAGTTGCTAGGGGACCTCTCGGGATTCCTCTCCCGTCCATGCCGGGGCCTCAGTCCTTGGGTGGAGTCGGGGCCGGAACCTGAGGATTCCTCTCCAGTGTTGCCATGGATCTTGGGGTGCTTCTGAGTCTCCCCAGGGGAGTCAGGCCTCGTCTCGAGTGGGGGCATGCACGTGCGCTTTCCTCCCGAGCTGCAGCCGTAGTGTCACGCTTCCTGTCACGTGGATCAAGGGATCTGTGGCTTTCCCTCGAGGCTGTCCCTCGAGGCTTTCCCACGAGGCTTTCCCACAGGGCTGTGCCACGTGCCACCTTGGTGTGAGTCGATCCTCGGCGTGAAAGACGAGCCGGTGAAGGGAAAAGAGGTTCCTCTGGAATGGACTGAGACATCTGGGGGACTCTTGGAATGGTGGCACGACCCTGGAGTTCCTCTCGCCGTTCCTGTTGAGAGGGCCTCCTCTTGAGATGCGACGGGAACGCCGGGAACTCTTTCCCGACGAAGCAGGGAAAGGATCCCTCATCTCGAGCTACGAGGCGGAAACGGGGCTCCTCTGTATGTGGGCGTGACCCACGTGATTCCTCTCGAGTGGAGACGGCTAGGTCGGGGAATTTCTTGATTTGCACCAAGGGTGTGAAGGACCCTTTCGAAGTTCCAGAGGTGAGGTGTGATGAGCCTCGAGATGCCTCAGCGGAAATGGGCCTCATCTCGCCTGGAGGGGAGAACCTCCTGGATTTTCTCGAGTTGCGGCAGGTCTTCTCGAGTTACGACGGGGACCACAGGGACCCGCTCTGGTGGCCTCAGGAAAGGCCAGTCCCCATGCGAGTTGCTAGGGGACCTCTCGGGATTCCTCTCCCGTCCATGCCGGGGCCTCAGTCCTTGTGTGGAGTCGGGGCCGGAACCTGAGGATTCCTCTCCAGTGTTGCCATGGATCTTGGGGTGCTTCTGAGTCTCCCCACGGGAGTCAGGCCTCGTCTCGATTGGGGGCATGCACGTGCGCTTTCCTCCCGAGCTGCAGCAGTAGTGTCACGCTTCCTGTCACGTGGATCAAGGGATCTGTGGCTTTCCCTCGAGGCTGTCCCTCGAGGCTTTCCCACGAGGCTTTCCCACAGGGCTGTGCCACGTGCCACCTTGGTGTGAGTCGATCCTCGGCGTGAAAGACGAGCCGGTGAAGGGAAAAGAGGTTCCTCTGGAATGGACTGAGACATCTGGGGGACTCTTGGAATGGTGGCACGACCCTGGAGTTCCTCTCGCCGTTCCTGTTGAGAGGGCCTCCTCTTGAGATGCGACGGGAACGCCGGGAAATCTTTCCCGACGAAGCAGGGAAAGGATCCCTCATCTCGAGCTACGAGGCGGAAACGGGGCTCCTCTGGATGTGGGCGGGACCCTCGTGATTCCTCTCGAGTGGAGACGGCTAGGACGGGGAACTTCTTGATTTGCACCAAGGGTGTGAAGGACCCTTTCGAAGTTCCAGAGGTGAGGTGTGATCAGCCTCGAGACGCCTCATCAGAAATGGGCCTCATCTCGCCTGGAGGGGAGAACCTCCTAGATTTTCTCGAGTTGCGGCAGGTCTTCTCGAGTTACGACGGGGACCTCAGGGACCCGCTCTGGTGGCCTCAGGAAAGGCCAGTCCCCATGCGAGTTGCTAGGGGACCTCTCGGGATTCCTCTCCCGTCCATGCCGGGGCCTCAGTCCTTGTGTGGAGTCGGGGCCGGAACCTGAGGATTCCTCTCCAGTGTTGCCATGGATCTTGGGGTGCTTCTGAGTCTCCCCAAGGGAGTCAGGCCTCGTCTCGAGTGGGGGCATGCACGTGCGCTTTCCTCCCGAGCTGCAGCAGTAGTGTCACGCTTCCTGTCACGTGGATCAAGGGATCTGTGGCTTTCCCTCGAGGCTGTCCCTCGAGGCTTTCCCACGAGACTTTCCCACAGGGCTGTGCCACGTGCTACCTTGGTGTGAGTCGATCCTCGGCGTGAAAGACGAGCCGGTGAAGGGAAAAGAGGTTCCTCTGGAATGGACTGAGACATCTGGGGGACTCTTGGAATGGTGGCACGACCCTGGAGTTCCTCTCGCCGTTCCTGTTGAGAGGGCCTCCTCTTGAGATGCGACGGGAACGCCGGGAACTCTTTCCCGACGAAGCAGGGAAAGGATCCCTCATCTCGAGCTACGAGGCGGAAACGGGGCTCCTCTGGATGTGGGCGGGACCCTCGTGATTCCTCTCGAGTGGAGACGGCTAGGACGGGGAACTTCTTGATTTGCACCAAGGGTGTGAAGGACCCTTTCGAAGTTCCAGACGTGAGGTGTGATCAGCCTCGAGACGCCTCATCGGAAATGGGCCTCATCTCGCCTGGAGGGGAGAACCTCCTGGATTTTCTCGAGTTGCGGCAGGTCTTCTCGAGTTACGACGGGGACCTCAGGGACCCGCTCTGGTGGCCTCAGGAAAGGCCAGTCCCCATGCGAGTTGCTAGGGAACCTCACGGGATTCCTCTCCCGTCCATGCCGGGGCCTCAGTCCTTGTGTGGAGTCGGGGCCGGAACCTGAGGATTCCTCTTCAGTGTTGCCATGGATCTTGGGGTGCTTCTGAGTCTCCCCAGGGGAGTCAGGCCTCGTCTCGAGTGGGGGCATGCACGTGCGCTTTCCTCCCGAGCTGCAGCAGTAGTGTCACGCTTCCTGTCACGTGGATCAAGGGATCTGTGGCTTTCCCTCGAGGCTGTCCCTCGAGGCTTTCCCACGAGGCTTTCCCACAGGGCTGTGCCACGTGCCACCTTGGTGTGAGTCGATCCTCGGCGTGAAAGACGAGCCGGTGAAGGGAAAAGAGGTTCCTCTGGAATGGACTGAGACATCTGGGGGACTCTTGGAATGGTGGCACGACCCTGGAGTTCCTCTCGCCGTTCCTGTTGAGAGGGCCTCCTTTTGAGATGCGACGGGAACGCCGGGAACTCTTTCCCGACGAAGCAGGGAAAGGATCCCTCATCTCGAGCTACGAGGCGGAAACGGGGCTCCTCTGGATTTGGACGGGACCCTCGTGATTCCTCTCGAGTGGAGACGGCTAGGACGGGGAACTTCTTGATTTGCACCAAGGGTGTGAAGGACCCTTTCGAAGTTCCAGAGGTGAGGTGTGATCAGCCTCGAGACGCCTCATCGGAAATGGGCCTCATCTCGCCTGGAGGGGAGAACCTCCTGGATTTTCTCGAGTTGCGGCAGGTCTTCTCGAGTTACGACGGGGACCTCAGGGACCCGCTCTGGTGGCCTCAGGAAAGGCCAGTCCCCATGCGAGTTGCTAGGGGACCTCTCGGGATTCCTCTCCCGTCCATGCCGGGGCCTCAGTCCTTGTGTGGAGTCGGGGCCGGAACCTGAGGATTCCTCTCCAGTGTTGCCATGGATCTTGGGGTGCTTCTGAGTCTCCCCAGGGGAGTCAGGCCTCGTCTCTTGTGGGGGCATGCACGTGCGCTTTCCTCCCGAGCTGCAGCAGTCGTGTCACGCTTCCTGTCACGTGGATCAAGGGATCTGTGGCTTTCCCTCGAGGCTGTCCCTCGAGGCTTTCCCACGAGGCTTTCCCACAGGGCTGTGCCACGTGCCACCTTGGTGTGAGTCGATCCTCGGCGTGAAAGACGAGCCGGTGAAGGGAAAAGAGGTTCCTCTGGAATGGACTGAGACATCTGGGGGACTCTTGGAATGGTGGCACGACCCTGGAGTTCCTCTCGCCGTTCCTGTTGAGAGGGCCTCCTCTTGAGATGCGACGGGAACGCCGGGAACTCTTTCCCGACGAAGCAGGGAAAGGATCCCTCATCTCGAGCTACGAGGCGGAAACGGGGCTCCTCTGGATGTGGGCGGGACTCTCGTGATTCCTCTCGAGTGGAGACGGCTAGGTCGGGGAACTTCTGGATTTGCACCAAGGGTGTGAAGGACCGTTTCGAAGTTCCAGAGGTGAGGTGTGATCAGCCTCGAGACGCCTCAGCGGAAATGGGCCTCATCTCGCCTGGAGGGGAGAACCTCCTGGATTTTCTCGAGTTGCGGCAGGTCTTCTCGAGTTACGACGGGGACCTCAGGGACCCGCTCTGGTGGCCTCACGAAAGGCCAGTCCCCATGCGAGTTGCTAGGGGACCTCTCGGGATTCCTCTCCCGTCCATGCCGGGACCTCAGTCCTTGTGTGGAGTCAGGGCCGGAACCTGAGGATTCCTCTCCAGTGTTGCCATGGATCTTGGGGTGCTTCTGAGTCTCCCCAGGGGAGTCAGGCCACGTCTCGAGTGGGGGCATGCACGTGCGCTTTCCTCCCGAGCTGCAGCAGTAGTGTCACGCTTCCTGTCACGTGGATCAAGGGATCTGTGGCTTTCCCTCGAGGCTGTCCCTCGAGGCTTTCCCACGAGGCTTTCCCACAGGGCTGTGCCACGTGCCACCTTGGTGTGAGTCGATCCTCGGCGTGAAAGACGAGCCGGTGAAGGGAAAAGAGGTTCCTCTGGAATGGACTGAGACATCTGGGGGACTCTTGGAATGGTGGCACGACCCTGGAGTTCCTCTCGCCGTTCCTGTTGAGAGGGCCTCCTCTTGAGATGCGACGGGAACGCCGGGAACTCTTTCCCGACGAAGCAGGGAAAGGATCCCTCATCTCGAGCTACGAGGCGGAAACGGGGCTCCTCTGGATGTGGGCGGGACCCTCGTGATTCCTCTCGAGTGGAGACTGGTATGTCGGGGAGCTTCTTGATTTGCACCAAGGGTGTGAAGGACCCTTTCGAAGTTCCAGAGGTGAGGTGTGATCAGCCTCGAGACGCCTCAGCGGAAATGGGCCTCATCTCGCCTGGAGGGGAGAACCTCCTGGATTTTCTCGAGTTGCGGCAGGTCTTCTCGAGTTACGACGGGGACCACAGGGACCCGCTCTGGTGGCCTCAGGAAAGGCCAGTCCCTATGCGAGTTGCTAGGGGACCTCTCGGGATTCCTCTCCCGTCCATGCCGGGGCCTCAGTCCTTGTGTGGAGTCGGGGCCGGAACCTGAGTATTCCTCTCCAGTGTTGCCATGGATCTTGGGGTGCATCTGAGTCTCCCCAGGGGAGTCAGGCCTCGTCTCGAGTGGGGGCATGCACGTGCGCTTTCCTCCCGAGCTGCAGCAGTAGTGTCACGCTTCCTGTCACGTGGATCAAGCGATCTGTGGCTTTCCCTCGAGGCTGTCCCTCGAGGCTTTCCCACGAGGCTTTCCCACAGGGCTGTGCCACGTGCCACCTTGGTGTGAGTCGATCCTCGGCGGGAAAGACGAGCCGGTGAAGGGAAAAGAGGTTCCTCTGGAATGGACTGAGACATCTGGGGGACTCTTGGAACGGTGGCACGACCCTGGAGTTCCTCTCGCCGTTCCTGTTGAGATGGCCTCCTCTTGAGATGCGACGGGAACGCTGGGAACTCTTTCCCGACGAAGCAGGGAAAGGAACCCTCATCTCGAGCTACGAGGCGGAAACGGGGCTCCTCTGGATGTGGGCGGGACCCTCGTGATTCCTCTCGAGTGGAGACGGCTAGGTCGGGGAACTTCTTGATTTGCACCAAGGGTGTGAAGGACCCTTTCAAAGTTCCAGAGGGGAGGTGTGATCAGCCTCGAGACGCCTCAGCGGAAATGGGCCTCATCTCGCCTGGAGGGGAGAACCTCCTGGATTTTCTCGAGTTGCGGCAGGTCTTCTCGAGTTACGACGGGGACCACAGGGACCCGCTCTGGTGGCCTCAGGAAAGGCCAGTCCCCATGCGAGTTGCTAGGGGACCTCTCGGGATTCCTCTCCCGTCCATGCCGGGGCCTCAGTCCTTGGGTGGAGTAGGGGCCGGAACCTGAGGATTCCTCTCCAGTGTTGCCATGGATCTTGGGGTGCTTCTGAGTCTCCCCAGGGGAGTCAGGCCTCGTCTCGAGTGGGGGCATGCACGTGCGCTTTCCTCCCGAGCTGCAGCCGTAGTGTCACGCTTCCTGTCACGTGGATCAAGGGATCTGTGGCTTTCCCTCGAGGCTGTCCCTCGAGGCTTTCCCACGAGGCTTTCCCACAGGGCTGTGCCACGTGCCACCTTGGTGTGAGTCGATCCTCGGCGTGAAAGACGAGCCGGTGAAGGGAAAAGAGGTTCCTCTGGAATGGACTGAGACATCTGGGGGACTCTTGGAATGGTGGCACGACCCTGGAGTTCCTCTCGCCGTTCCTGTTGAGAGGGCCTCCTCTTGAGATGCGACGGGAACGCCGGGAACTCTTTCCCGACGAAGCAGGGAAAGGATCCCTCATCTCGAGCTACGAGGCGGAAACGGGGCTCCTCTGGATGTGGGCGGGACCCTCGTGATTCCTCTCGAGTGGAGACGGCTAGGACGGGGAACTTCTTGATTTGCACCAAGGGTGTGAAGGACCCTTTCGAAGTTCCAGAGGTGAGGTGTGATCAGCCTCGAGACGCCTCAGCGGAAATGGGCCTCATCTCGTCTGGAGGGGAGAACCTCCTGGATTTTCTCGAGTTGCGGCAGGTCTTCTCGAGTTACGACGGGGACCTCAGGGACCCGCTCTGGTGGCCTCAGGAAAGGCCAGACCCCATGCGAGTTGCTAGGGGACCTCTCGGGATTCCTCTCCCGTCCATGCCGGGGCCTCAGTCCTTGGGTGGAGTCGGGGCCGGAACCTGAGGATTCCTCTCCAGTGTTGCCATGGATCTTGGGGTGCTTCTGAGTCTCCCCAGGGGAGTCAGGCCTCGTCTCGAGTGGGGGCATGCACGTGCGCTTTCCTCCCGAGCTGCAGCAGTAGTGTCACGCTTCCTGTCACGTGGATCAAGGGATCTGTGGCTTTCCCTCGAGGCTGTCCCTCGAGGCTTTCCCACGAGGCTTTCCCACAGGGCTGTGCCACGTGCCACCTTGGTGTGAGTCGATCCTCGGCATGAAAGACGAGCCGGTGAAGGGAAAAGAGGTTCCTCTGGAATGGACTGAGACATCTGGGGGACTCTTGGAATGGTGGCACGACCCTGGAGTTCCTCTCGCCGTTCCTGTTGAGAGGGCCTCCTCTTGAGATGCGACGGGAACGCCGGGAACTCTTTCCCGACGAAGCAGGGAAAGGATCCCTCATCTCGAGCTACGAGGCGGAAACGGGGCTCCTCTGGATGTGGGCGGGACCCTCGTGATTCCTCTCGAGTGGAGACGGCTAGGACGGGGAACTTCTTGATTTGCACCAAGGGTGTGAAGGACCCTTTCGAAGTTTCAGAGGTGAGGTGTGATCAGACTCGAGACGCCTCAGCGGAAATGGGCCTCATCTCGCCTGGAGGGGAGAACCTCCTGGATTTTCTCGAGTTGCGGCAGGTCTTCTCGAGTTACGACGGGGACCTCAGGGACCCGCTCTGGTGGCCTCAGGAAAGGCCAGTCCCCATGCGAGTTGCTAGGGGACCTCTCGGGATTCCTCTCCCGTCCATGCCGGGGCCTCAGTCCTTGGGTGGAGTCGGGGCCGGAACCTGAGGATTCCTCTCCAGTGTTGTCATGGATCTTGGGGTGCTTCTGAGTCTCCCCAGGGGAGTCAGGCCTCGTCTCGAGTGGGGGCATGCACGTGCGCTTTCCTCCCGAGCTGCAGCAGTACTGTCACGCTTCCTGTCACGTGGATCAAGGGATCTGTGGCTTTCCCTCGAGGCTGTCCCTCGAGGCTTTCCCACGAGGCTTTCCCACAGGGCTGTGCCACGTGCCACCTTGGTGTGAGTCGATCCTCGGCGTGAAAGACGAGCCGGTGAAGGGAAAAGAGGTTCCTCTGGAATGGACTGAGACATCTGGGGGACTCTTGGAATGGTGGCACGACCCTGGAGTTCCTCTCGCCGTTCCTGTTGAGAGGGCCTCCTCTTGAGATGCGACGGGAACGCCGGGAACTCTTTCCCGACGAAGCAGGGAAAGGATCCCTCATCTCGAGCTACGAGGCGGAAACGGGGCTCCTCTGGATGTGGGCGGGACTCTCGTGATTCCTCTCGAGTGGAGACGGCTAGGTCGGGGAACTTCTGGATTTGCACCAAGGGTGTGAAGGACCGTTTCGAAGTTCCAGAGGTGAGGTCTGATCAGCCTCGAGACGCCTCAGCGGAAATGGGCCTCATCTCGCCTGGAGGGGAGAACCTCCTGGATTTTCTCGAGTTGCGGCAGGTCTTCTCGAGTTACGACGGGGACCTCAGGGACCCGCTCTGGTGGCCTCAGGAAAGGCCAGTCCCCATGCGAGTTGCTAGGGGACCTCTCGGGATTCCTCTCCCGTCCATGCCGGGACCTCAGTCCTTGTGTGGAGTCGGGGCCGGAACCTGAGGATTCCTCTCCAGTGTTGCCATGGATCTTGGGGTGCTTCTGAGTCTCCCCAGGGGAGTCAGGCCACGTCTCGAGTGGGGGCATGCACGTGCGCTTTCCTCCCGAGCTGCAGCAGTAGTGTCACGCTTCCTGTCACGTGGATCAAGGGATCTGTGGCTTTCCCTCGAGGCTGTCCCTCGAGGCTTTCCCACGAGGCTTTCCCACAGGGCTGTGCCACGTGCCACCTTGGTGTGAGTCGATCCTCGGCGTGAAAGACGAGCCGGTGAAGGGAAAAGAGGTTCCTCTGGAATGGACTGAGACATCTGGGGGACTCTTGGAACAGTGGCACGACCCTGGAGTTCCTCTCGCCGTTCCTGTTGAGAGGGCCTCCTCTTGAGATGCGACGGGAACGCTGGGAACTCTTTCCCGACGAAGCAGGGAAAGGAACCCTCATCTCGAGCTACGAGGCGGAAACGGGGCTCCTCTGGATGTGGGCGGGACCCTCGTGATTCCTCTCGAGTGGAGACGGCTAGGTCGGGGAACTTCTTGATTTGCACCAAGGGTGTGAAGGACCCTTTCAAAGTTCCAGAGGGGAGGTGTGATCAGCCTCGAGACGCCTCAGTGGAAATGGGCCTCATCTCGCCTGGAGGGGAGAACCTCCTGGATTTTCTCGAGTTGCGGCAGGTCTTCTCGAGTTACGACCGGGACCTCAGGGACCCGCTCTGGTGGCCTCAGGAAAGGCCAGTCCCCATGCGAGTTGCTAGGGGACCTCTCGGGATTCCTCTCCCGTCCATGCCGGGGCCTCAGTCCTTGGGTGGAGTCGGGGCCGGAACCTGAGGATTCCTCTCCAGTGTTGCCATGGATCTTGGGGTGCTTCTGAGTCTCCCCAGGGGAGTCAGGCCTCGTCTCGAGTGGGGGCATGCACGTGCGCTTTCCTCCCGAGCTGCAGCCGTAGTGTCACGCTTCCTGTCACGTGGATCAAGGGATCTGTGGCTTTCCCTCGAGGCTGTCCCTCGAGGCTTTCCCACGAGGCTTTCCCACAGGGCTCTGCCACGTGCCACCTTGGTGTGAG
Organism: Budorcas taxicolor; assembly: GCF_023091745.1. Taxonomy (NCBI): domain Eukaryota; kingdom Metazoa; phylum Chordata; class Mammalia; order Artiodactyla; family Bovidae; genus Budorcas; species Budorcas taxicolor. The sequence continues at coordinate 36,824 of NW_026292596.1, forward strand.
TCGATCCTCGGCGTGAAAGACGAGCCGGTGAAGGGAAAAGAGGTTCCTCTGGAATGGACTGAGACATCTGGGGGACTCTTGGAATGGTGGCACGACCCTGGAGTTCCTCTCGCCGTTCCTGTTGAGAGGGCCTCCTCTTGAGATGCGACGGGAACGCCGGGAACTCTTTCCCGACGAAGCAGGGAAAGGATCCCTCATCTCGAGCTACGAGGCGGAAACGGGGCTCCTCTGGATGTGGGCGGGACCCTCGTGATTCCTCTCGAGTGGAGACGGCTAGGACGGGGAACTTCTTGATTTGCACCAAGGGTGTGAAGGACCCTTTCGAAGTTCCAGAGGTGAGGTGTGATCAGCCTCGAGACGCCTCATCGGAAATGGGCCTCATCTCGCCTGGAGGGGAGAACCTCCTGGATTTTCTCGAGTTGCGGCAGGTCTTCTCGAGTTACGACGGGGACCTCAGGGACCCGCTCTGGTGGCCTCAGGAAAGGCCAGTCCCCATGCGAGTTGCTAGGGAACCTCACGGGATTCCTCTCCCGTCCATGCCGGGGCCTCAGTCCTTGTGTGGAGTCGGGGCCGGAACCTGAGGATTCCTCTCCAGTGTTGCCATGGATCTTGGGGTGCTTCTGAGTCTCCCCAGGGGAGTCAGGCCTCGTCTCTTGTGGGGGCATGCACGTGCGCTTTCCTCCCGAGCTGCAGCAGTCGTGTCACGCTTCCTGTCACGTGGATCAAGGGATCTGTGGCTTTCCCTCGAGGCTGTCCCTCGAGGCTTTCCCACGAGGCTTTCCCACAGGGCTCTGCCACGTGCCACCTTGGTGTGAGTCGATCCTCGGCGTGAAAGACGAGCCGGTGAAGGGAAAAGAGGTTCCTCTGGAATGGACTGAGACATCTGGGGGACTCTTGGAATGGTGGCACGACCCTGGAGTTCCTCTCGCCGTTCCTGTTGAGAGGGCCTCCTCTTGAGATGCGACGGGAACGCCGGGAACTCTTTCCCGACGAAGCAGGGAAAGGATCCCTCATCTCGAGCTACGAGGCGGAAACGGGGCTCCTCTGGATGTGGGCGGGACCCTCGTGATTCCTCTCGAGTGGAGACGGCTAGGACGGGGAACTTCTTGATTTGCACCAAGGGTGTGAAGGACCCTTTCGAAGTTCCAGAGGTGAGGTGTGATCAGCCTCGAGACGCCTCATCGGAAATGGGCCTCATCTCGCCTGGAGGGGAGAACCTCCTGGATTTTCTCGAGTTGCGGCAGGTCTTCTCGAGTTACGACGGGGACCTCAGGGACCCGCTCTGGTGGCCTTAGGAAAGGCCAGTCCCCATGCGAGTTGCTAGGGGACCTCTCGGGATTCCTCTCCCGTCCATGCCGGGGCCTCAGTCCTTGTGTGGAGTCGGGGCCGGAACCTGAGGATTCCTCTCCAGTGTTGCCATGGATCTTGGGGTGCTTCTGAGTCTCCCCAGGGGAGTCAGGCCTCGTCTCTTGTGGGGGCATGCACGTGCGCTTTCCTCCCGAGCTGCAGCAGTCGTGTCACGCTTCCTGTCACGTGGATCAAGGGATCTGTGGCTGTCCCTCGAGGCTTTCCCACGAGGCTTTCCCACAGGGCTGTGCCACGTGCTACCTTGGTGTGAGTCGATCCTCGGCGTGAAAGACGAGCCGGTGAAGGGAAAAGAGGTTCCTCTGGAATGGACTGAGACATCTGGGGGACTCTTGGAATGGTGGCACGACCTTGGAGTTCCTCTCGCCGTTCCTGTTGAGAGGGCCTCCTCTTGAGATGCGACGGGAACGCCGGGAACTCTTTCCCGACGAAGCAGGGAAAGGATCCCTCATCTCGAGCTACGAGGCGGAAACGGGGCTCCTCTGGATGTGGGCGGGACCCTCGTGATTCCTCTCGAGTGGAGACGGCTAGGACGGGGAACTTCTTGATTTGCACCAAGGGTGTGAAGGACCCTTTCGAAGTTCCAGACGTGAGGTGTGATCAGCCTCGAGACGCCTCATCGGAAATGGGCCTCATCTCGCCTGGAGGGGAGAACCTCCTGGATTTTCTCGAGTTGCGGCAGGTCTTCTCGAGTTACGACGGGGACCTCAGGGACCCGCTCTGGTGGCCTCAGGAAAGGCCAGTCCCCATGCGAGTTGCTAGGGAACCTCACGGGATTCCTCTCCCGTCCATGCCGGGGCCTCAGTCCTTGTGTGGAGTCGGGGACGGAACCTGAGGATTCCTCTCCAGTGTTGCCATGGATCTTGGGGTGCTTCTGAGTCTCCCCAGGGGAGTCAGGCCTCGTCTCGAGTGGGGGCATGCACGTGCGCTTTCCTCCCGAGCTGCAGCAGTAGTGTCACGCTTCCTGTCACGTGGATCAAGGGATCTGTGGCTTTCCCTCGAGGCTGTCCCTCGAGGCTTTCCCACGAGGCTTTCCCACAGGGCTGTGCCACGTGCCACCTTGGTGTGAGTCGATCCTCGGCGTGAAAGACGAGCCGGTGAAGGGAAAAGAGGTTCCTCTGGAATGGACTGAGACATCTGGGGGACTCTTGGAATGGTGGCACGACCCTGGAGTTCCTCTCGCCGTTCCTGTTGAGAGGGCCTCCTTTTGAGATGCGACGGGAACGCCGGGAACTCTTTCCCGACGAAGCAGGGAAAGGATCCCTCATCTCGAGCTACGAGGCGGAAACGGGGCTCCTCTGGATTTGGACGGGACCCTCGTGATTCCTCTCGAGTGGAGACGGCTAGGACGGGGAACTTCTTGATTTGCACCAAGGGTGTGAAGGACCCTTTCGAAGTTCCAGAGGTGAGGTGTGATCAGCCTCGAGACGCCTCATCGGAAATGGGCCTCATCTCGCCTGGAGGGGAGAACCTCCTGGATTTTCTCGAGTTGCGGCAGGTCTTCTCGAGTTACGACGGGGACCTCAGGGACCCGCTCTGGTGGCCTCAGGAAAGGCCAGTCCCCATGCGAGTTGCTAGGGGACCTCTCGGGATTCCTCTCCCGTCCATGCCGGGGCCTCAGTCCTTGTGTGGAGTCGGGGCCGGAACCTGAGGATTCCTCTCCAGTGTTGCCATGGATCTTGGGGTGCTTCTGAGTCTCCCCAGGGGAGTCAGGCCTCGTCTCTTGTGGGGGCATGCACGTGCGCTTTCCTCCCGAGCTGCAGCAGTCGTGTCACGCTTCCTGTCACGTGGATCAAGGGATCTGTGGCTTTCCCTCGAGGCTGTCCCTCGAGGCTTTCCCACGAGGCTTTCCCACAGGGCTCTGCCACGTGCCACCTTGGTGTGAGTCGATCCTCGGCGTGAAAGACGAGCCGGTGAAGGGAAAAGAGGTTCCTCTGGAATGGACTGAGACATCTGGGGGACTCTTGGAATGGTGGCACGACCCTGGAGTTCCTCTCGCCGTTCCTGTTGAGAGGGCCTCCTCTTGAGATGCGACGGGAACGCCGGGAACTCTTTCCCGACGAAGCAGGGAAAGGATCCCTCATCTCGAGCTACGAGGCGGAAACGGGGCTCCTCTGGATGTGGGCGGGACCCTCGTGATTCCTCTCGAGTGGAGACGGCTAGGACGGGGAACTTCTTGATTTGCACCAAGGGTGTGAAGGACCCTTTCGAAGTTCCAGAGGTGAGGTGTGATCAGCCTCGAGACGCCTCATCGGAAATGGGCCTCATCTCGCCTGGAGGGGAGAACCTCCTGGATTTTCTCGAGTTGCGGCAGGTCTTCTCGAGTTACGACGGGGACCTCAGGGACCCGCTCTGGTGGCCTCAGGAAAGGCCAGTCCCCATGCGAGTTGCTAGGGGACCTCTCGGGATTCCGCTCCCGTCCATGCCGGGGCCTCAGTCCTTGTGTGGAGTCGGGGCCGGAACCTGAGGATTCCTCTCCAGTGTTGCCATGGATCTTGGGGTGCTTCTGAGTCTCCCCAGGGGAGTCAGGCCTCGTCTCGAGTGGGGGCATGCACGTGCGCTTTCCTCCCGAGCTGCAGCAGTCGTGTCACGCTTCCTGTCACGTGGATCAAGGGATCTGTGGCTTTCCCTCGAGGCTGTCCCTCGAGGCTTTCCCACGAGGCTTTCCCACAGGGCTGTGCCACGTGCCACCTTGGTGTGAGTCGATCCTCGGCGTGAAAGACGAGCCGGTGAAGGGAAAAGAGGTTCCTCTGGAATGGACTGAGACATCTGGGGGACTCTTGGAATGGTGGCACGACCCTGGAGTTCCTCTCGCCGTTCCTGTTGAGAGGCCCTCCTCTTGAGATGCGACGGGAACGCCGGGAACTCTTTCCCGACGAAGCAGGGAAAGGATCCCTCATCTCGAGCTACGAGGCGGAAACGGGGCTCCTCTGGATGTGGGCGGGACCCTCGTGATTCCTCTCGAGTGGAGACGGCTAGGACGGGGAACTTCTTGATTTGCACCAAGGGTGTGAAGGACCCTTTCGAAGTTCCAGAGGTGAGGTGTGATCAGCCTCGAGACGCCTCATCGGAAATGGGCCTCATCTCGCCTGGAGGGGAGAACCTCCTGGATTTTCTCGAGTTGCGGCAGGTCTTCTCGAGTTACGACGGGGACCTCAGGGACCCGCTCTGGTGGCCTCAGGAAAGGCCAGTCCCCATGCGAGTTGCTAGGGGACCTCTCGGGATTCCTCTCCCGTCCATGCCGGGGCCTCAGTCCTTGTGTGGAGTCGGGGCCGGAACCTGAGGATTCCTCTCCAGTGTTGCCATGGATCTTGGGGTGCTTCTGAGTCTCCCCAGGGGAGTCAGGCCTCGTCTCTTGTGGGGGCATGCACGTGCGCTTTCCTCCCGAGCTGCAGCAGTCGTGTCACGCTTCCTGTCACGTGGATCAAGGGATCTGTGGCTTTCCCTCGAGGCTGTCCCACAGGGCTCTGCCACGTGCCACCTTGGTGTGAGTCGATCCTCGGCGTGAAAGACGAGCCGGTGAAGGGAAAAGAGGTTCCTCTGGAATGGACTGAGACATCTGGGGGACTCTTGGAATGGTGGCACGACCCTGGAGTTCCTCTCGCCGTTCCTGTTGAGAGGCCCTCCTCTTGAGATGCGACGGGAACGCCGGGAACTCTTTCCCGACGAAGCAGGGAAAGGATCCCTCATCTCGAGCTACGAGGCGGAAACGGGGCTCCTCTGGATGTGGGCGGGACCCTCGTGATTCCTCTCGAGTGGAGACGGCTAGGACGGGGAACTTCTTGATTTGCACCAAGGGTGTGAAGGACCCTTTCGAAGTTCCAGAGGTGAGGTGTGATCAGCCTCGAGACGCCTCATCGGAAATGGGCCTCATCTCGCCTGGAGGGGAGAACCTCCTGGATTTTCTCGAGTTGCGGCAGGTCTTCTCGAGTTACGACGGGGACCTCAGGGACCCGCTCTGGTGGCCTCAGGAAAGGCCAGTCCCCATGCGAGTTGCTAGGGGACCTCTCGGGATTCCTCTCCCGTCCATGCCGGGGCCTCAGTCCTTGTGTGGAGTCGGGGCCGGAACCTGAGGATTCCTCTCCAGTGTTGCCATGGATCTTGGGGTGCTTCTGAGTCTCCCCAGGGGAGTCAGGCCTCGTCTCGAGTGGGGGCATGCACGTGCGCTTTCCTCCCGAGCTGCAGCAGTAGTGTCACGCTTCCTGTCACGTGGATCAAGGGATCTGTGGCTTTCCCTCGAGGCTGTCCCTCGAGGCTTTCCCACGAGGCTTTCCCACAGGGCTGTGCCACGTGCCACCTTGGTGTGAGTCGATCCTCGGCGTGAAAGACGAGCCGGTGAAGGGAAAAGAGGTTCCTCTGGAATGGACTGAGACATCTGGGGGACTCTTGGAATGGTGGCACGACCCTGGAGTTCCTCTCGCCGTTCCTGTTGAGAGGGCCTCCTCTTGAGATGCGACGGGAACGCCGGGAACTCTTTCCCGACGAAGCAGGGAAAGGATCCCTCATCTCGAGCTACGAGGCGGAAACGGGGCTCCTCTGGATGTGGGCGGGACCCTCGTGATTCCTCTCGAGTGGAGACGGCTAGGACGGGGAACTTCTTGATTTGCACCAAGGGTGTGAAGGACCCTTTCGAAGTTCCAGACGTGAGGTGTGATCAGCCTCGAGACGCCTCATCGGAAATGGGCCTCATCTCGCCTGGAGGGGAGAACCTCCTGGATTTTCTCGAGTTGCGGCAGGTCTTCTCGAGTTACGACGGGGACCTCAGGGACCCGCTCTGGTGGCCTCAGGAAAGGCCAGTCCCCATGCGAGTTGCTAGGGAACCTCACGGGATTCCTCTCCCGTCCATGCCGGGGCCTCAGTCCTTGTGTGGAGTCGGGGCCGGAACCTGAGGATTCCTCTCCAGTGTTGCCATGGATCTTGGGGTGCTTCTGAGTCTCCCCAGGGGAGTCAGGCCTCGTCTCGAGTGGGGGCATGCACGTGCGCTTTCCTCCCGAGCTGCAGCAGTAGTGTCACGCTTCCTGTCACGTGGATCAAGGGATCTGTGGCTTTCCCTCGAGGCTGTCCCTTGAGGCTTTCCCACGAGGCTTTCCCACAGGGCTGTGCCACGTGCCACCTTGGTGTGAGTCGATCCTCGGCGTGAAAGACGAGCCGGTGAAGGGAAAAGAGGTTCCTCTGGAATGGACTGAGACATCTGGGGGACCCTTGGAATGGTGGCACGACCCTGGAGTTCCTCTCGCCGTTCCTGTTGAGAGGGCCTCCTTTTGAGATGCGACGGGAACGCCGGGAACTCTTTCCCGACGAAGCAGGGAAAGGATCCCTCATCTCGAGCTACGAGGCGGAAACGGGGCTCCTCTGGATTTGGACGGGACCCTCGTGATTCCTCTCGAGTGGAGACGGCTAGGACGGGGAACTTCTTGATTTGCACCAAGGGTGTGAAGGACCCTTTCGAAGTTCCAGAGGTGAGGTGTGATCAGCCTCGAGACGCCTCATCGGAAATGGGCCTCATCTCGCCTGGAGGGGAGAACCTCCTGGATTTTCTCGAGTTGCGGCAGGTCTTCTCGAGTTACGACGGGGACCTCAGGGACCCGCTCTGGTGGCCTCAGGAAAGGCCAGTCCCCATGCGAGTTGCTAGGGGACCTCTCGGGATTCCTCTCCCGTCCATGCCGGGGCCTCAGTCCTTGTGTGGAGTCGGGGCCGGAACCTGAGGATTCCTCTCCAGTGTTGCCATGGATCTTGGGGTGCTTCTGAGTCTCCCCAGGGGAGTCAGGCCTCGTCTCGAGTGGGGGCATGCACGTGCGCTTTCCTCCCGAGCTGCAGCAGTAGTGTCACGCTTCCTGTCACGTGGATCAAGGGATCTGTGGCTTTCCCTCGAGGCTGTCCCTCGAGGCTTTCCCACGAGGCTTTCCCACAGGGCTGTGCCACGTGCCACCTTGGTGTGAGTCGATCCTCGGCGTGAAAGACGAGCCGCTGAAGGGAAAAGAGGTTCCTCTGGAATGGACTGAGACATCTGGGGGACTCTTGGAATGGTGGCACGACCCTGGAGTTCCTCTCGCCGTTCCTGTTGAGAGGGCCTCCTCTTGAGATGCGACGGGAACGCCGGGAACTCTTTCCCGACGAAGCAGGGAAAGGATCCCTCATCTCGAGCTACGAGGCGGAAACGGGGCTCCTCTGGATGTGGGCGGGACCCTCGTGATTCCTCTCGAGTGGAGACGGCTAGGACGGGGAACTTCTTGATTTGCACCAAGGGTGTGAAGGACCCTTTCGAATTTCCAGAGGTGAGGTGTGATCAGCCTCGAGACGCCTCATCGGAAATGGGCCTCGTCTCGCCTGGAGGGGAGAACCTCCTGGATTTTCTCGAGTTGCGGCAGGTCTTCTCGAGTTACGACGGGGACCTCAGGGACCCGCTCTGGTGGCCTCAGGAAAGGCCAGTCCCCATGCGAGTTGCTAGGGGACCTCTCGGGATTCCTCTCCCGTCCATGCCGGGGCCTCAGTCCTTGTGTGGATTCGGGGCCGGAACCTGAGGATTCCTCTCCAGTGTTGCCATGGATCTTGGGGTGCTTCTGAGTCTCCCCAGGGGAGTCAGGCCTCGTCTCGAGTGGGGGCATGCACGTGCGCTTTCCTCCCGAGCTGCAGCAGTAGTGTCACGCTTCCTGTCACGTGGATCAAGGGATCTGTGGCTTTCCCTCGAGGCTGTCCCTCGAGGCTTTCCCACGAGGCTTTCCCACAGGGCTGTGCCACGTGCCACCTTGGTGTGAGTCGATCCTCGGCGTGAAAGACGAGCCGGTGAAGGGAAAAGAGGTTCCTCTGGAATGGACTGAGACATCTGGGGGACTCTTGGAATGGTGGCACGACCCTGGAGTTCCTCTCGCCGTTCCTGTTGAGAGGGCCTCCTCTTGAGATGCGACGGGAACGCCGGGAACTCTTTCCCGACGAAGCAGGGAAAGGATCCCTCATCTCGAGCTACGAGGCGGAAACGGGGCTCCTCTGGATGTGGGCGGGACCCTCGTGATTCCTCTCGAGTGGAGACGGCTAGGACGGGGAACTTCTTGATTTGCACCAAGGGTGTGAAGGACCCTTTCGAAGTTCCAGAGGTGAGGTGTGATCAGCCTCGAGACGCCTCATCGGAAATGGGCCTCATCTCGCCTGGAGGGGAGAACCTCCTGGATTTTCTCGAGTTGCGGCAGGTCTTCTCGAGTTACAACGGGGACCTCAGGGACCCGCTCTGGTGGCCTCAGGAAAGGCCAGTCCCCATGCGAGTTGCTAGGGGACCTCTCGGGATTCCTCTCCCGTCCATGCCGGGGCCTCAGTCCTTGTGTGGAGTCGGGGCCGGAACCTGAGGATTCCTCTCCAGTGTTGCCATGGATCTTGGGGTGCTTCTGAGTCTCCCCAGGGGAGTCAGGCCTCGTCTCGAGTGGGGGCATGCACGTGCGCTTTCCTCCCGAGCTGCAGCAGTAGTGTCACGCTTCCTGTCACGTGGATCAAGGGATCTGTGGCTTTCCCTCGAGGCTGTCCCTCGAGGCTTTCCCACGAGGCTTTCCCACAGGGCTGTGCCACGTGCCACCTTGGTGTGAGTCGATCCTCGGCGTGAAAGACGAGCCGCTGAAGGGAAAAGAGGTTCCTCTGGAATGGACTGAGACATCTGGGGGACTCTTGGAATGGTGGCACGACCCTGGAGTTCCTCTCGCCGTTCCTGTTGAGAGGGCCTCCTCTTGAGATGCGACGGGAACGCCGGGAACTCTTTCCCGACGAAGCAGGGAAAGGATCCCTCATCTCGAGCTACGAGGCGGAAACGGGGCTCCTCTGGATGTGGGCGGGACCCTCGTGATTCCTCTCGAGTGGAGACGGCTAGGACGGGGAACTTCTTGATTTGCACCAAGGGTGTGAAGGACCCTTTCGAATTTCCAGAGGTGAGGTGTGATCAGCCTCGAGACGCCTCATCGGAAATGGGCCTCGTCTCGCCTGGAGGGGAGAACCTCCTGGATTTTCTCGAGTTGCGGCAGGTCTTCTCGAGTTACGACGGGGACCTCAGGGACCCGCTCTGGTGGCCTCAGGAAAGGCCAGTCCCCATGCGAGTTGCTAGGGGACCTCTCGGGATTCCTCTCCCGTCCATGCCGGGGCCTCAGTCCTTGTGTGGATTCGGGGCCGGAACCTGAGGATTCCTCTCCAGTGTTGCCATGGATCTTGGGGTGCTTCTGAGTCTCCCCAGGGGAGTCAGGCCTCGTCTCGAGTGGGGGCATGCACGTGCGCTTTCCTCCCGAGCTGCAGCAGTAGTGTCACGCTTCCTGTCACGTGGATCAAGGGATCTGTGGCTTTCCCTCGAGGCTGTCCCTCGAGGCTTTCCCACGAGGCTTTCCCACAGGGCTGTGCCACGTGCCACCTTGGTGTGAGTCGATCCTCGGCGTGAAAGACGAGCCGGTGAAGGGAAAAGAGGTTCCTCTGGAATGGACTGAGACATCTGGGGGACTCTTGGAATGGTGGCACGACCCTGGAGTTCCTCTCGCCGTTCCTGTTGAGAGGGCCTCCTCTTGAGATGCGACGGGAACGCCGGGAACTCTTTCCCGACGAAGCAGGGAAAGGATCCCTCATCTCGAGCTACGAGGCGGAAACGGGGCTCCTCTGGATGTGGGCGGGACCCTCGTGATTCCTCTCGAGTGGAGACGGCTAGGACGGGGAACTTCTTGATTTGCACCAAGGGTGTGAAGGACCCTTTCGAAGTTCCAGAGGTGAGGTGTGATCAGCCTCGAGACGCCTCATTGGAAATGGGCCTCATCTCGCCTGGAGGGGAGAACCTCCTGGATTTTCTCGAGTTGCGGCAGGTCTTCTCGAGTTACGACGGGGACCTCAGGGACCCGCTCTGGTGGCCTCAGGAAAGGCCAGTCCCCATGCGAGTTGCTAGGGGACCTCTCGGGATTCCTCTCCCGTCCATGCCGGGGCCTCAGTCCTTGTGTGGAGTCGGGGCCGGAACCTGAGGATTCCTCTCCAGTGTTGCCATGGATCTTGGGGTGCTTCTGAGTCTCCCCAGGGGAGTCAGGCCTCGTCTCGAGTGGGGGCATGCACGTGCACTTTCCTCCCGAGCTGCAGCAGTAGTGTCACGCTTCCTGTCACGTGGATCAAGGGATCTGTGGCTTTCCCTCGAGGCTGTCCCTCGAGGCTTTCCCACAGGGCTGTGCCACGTGCCACCTTGGTGTGAGTCGATCCTCGGCGTGAAAGACGAGCCGCTGAAGGGAAAAGAGGTTCCTCTGGAATGGACTGAGACATCTGGGGGACTCTTGGAATGGTGGCACGACCCTGGAGTTCCTCTCGCCGTTCCTGTTGAGAGGGCCTCCTCTTGAGATGCGACGGGAACGCCGGGAACTCTTTCCCGACGAAGCAGGGAAAGGATCCCTCATCTCGAGCTACGAGGCGGAAACGGGGCTCCTCTGGATGTGGGCGGGACCCTCGTGATTCCTCTCGAGTGGAGACGGCTAGGACGGGGAACTTCTTGATTTGCACCAAGGGTGTGAAGGACCCTTTCGAAGTTCCAGAGGTGAGGTGTGATCAGCCTCGAGACGCCTCAGCGGAAATGGGCCTCATCTCGCCTGGAGGGGAGAACCTCCTGGATTTTCTCGAGTTGCGGCAGGTCTTCTCGAGTTACGACGGGGACCTCAGGGACCCGCTCTGGTGGCCTCAGGAAAGGCCAGTCCCCATGCGAGTTGCTAGGGGACCTCTCGGGATTCCTCTCCCGTCCATGCCGGGGCCTCAGTCCTTGTGTGGAGTCGGGGCCGGAACCTGAGGATTCCTCTCCAGTGTTGCCATGGATCTTGGGGTGCTTCTGAGTCTCCCCAGGGGAGTCAGGCCTCGTCTCGAGTGGGGGCATGCACGTGCGCTTTCCTCCCGAGCTGCAGCAGTAGTGTCACGCTTCCTGTCACGTGGATCAAGGGATCTGTGGCTTTCCCTCGAGGCTGTCCCTCGAGGCTTTCCCACGAGGCTTTCCCACAGGGCTGTGCCACGTGCCACCTTGGTGTGAGTCGATCCTCGGCGTGAAAGACGAGCCGGTGAAGGGAAAAGAGGTTCCTCTGGAATGGACTGAGACATCTGGGGGACTCTTGGAATGGTGGCACGACCCTGAGGTTCCTGTCGCCGTTCCTGTTGAGAGGGCCTCCTCTTGAGATGCGACGGGAACGCCGGGAACTCTTTCCCGACGAAGCAGGGAAAGGATCCCTCATCTCGAGCTACGAGGCGGAAACGGGGCTCCTCTGGATGTGGGCGGGACCCTCGTGATTCCTCTCGAGTGGAGACGGCTAGGACGGGGAACTTCTTGATTTGCACCAAGGGTGTGAAGGACCCTTTCGAAGTTCCAGAGGTGAGGTGTGATCAGCCTCGAGACGCCTCATCGGAAATGGGCCTCATCTTGCCTGGAGGGGAGAACCTCCTGGATTTTCTCGAGTTGCGGCAGGTCTTCTCGAGTTACGACGGGGACCTCAGGGACCCGCTCTGGTGGCCTCAGGAAAGGCCAGTCCCCATGCGAGTTGCTAGGGGACCTCTCGGGATTCCTCTCCCGTCCATGCCGGGGCCTCAGTCCTTGTGTGGAGTCGGGGCCGGAACCTGAGGATTCCTCTCCAGTGTTGCCATGGATCTTGGGGTGCTTCTGAGTCTCCCCAGGGGAGTCAGGCCTCGTCTCGAGTGGGGGCATGCACGTGCGCTTTCCTCCCGAGCTGCAGCAGTAGTGTCACGCTTCCTGTCACGTGGATCAAGGGATCTGTGGCTTTCCCTCGAGGCTGTCCCTCGAGGCTTTCCCACGAGGCTTTCCCACAGGGCTGTGCCACGTGCCACCTTGGTGTGAGTCGATCCTCGGCGTGAAAGACGAGCCGGTGAAGGGAAAAGAGGTTCCTCTGGAATGGACTGAGACATCTGGGGGACTCTTGGAATGGTGGCACGACCCTGGAGTTCCTCTCGCCGTTCCTGTTGAGAGGGCCTCCTCTTGAGATGCGACGGGAACGCCGGGAACTCTTTCCCGACGAAGCAGGGAAAGGATCCCTCATCTCGAGCTACGAGGCGGAAACGGGGCTCCTCTGGATGTGGGCGGGACCCTCGTGATTCCTCTCGAGTGGAGACGGCTAGGACGGGGAACTTCTTGATTTGCACCAAGGGTGTGAAGGACCCTTTCGAAGTTCCAGAGGTGAGGTGTGATCAGCCTCGAGACGCCTCAGCGGAAATGGGCCTCATCTCGCCTGGAGGGGAGAACCTCCTGGATTTTCTCGAGTTGCGGCAGGTCTTCTCGAGTTACGACGGGGACCTCAGGGACCCGCTCTGGTGGCCTCAGGAAAGGCCAGTCCCCATGCGAGTTGCTAGGGGACCTCTCGGGATTCCTCTCCCGTCCATGCCGGGGCCTCAGTCCTTGTGTGGAGTCGGGGCCGGAACCTGAGGATTCCTCTCCAGTGTTGCCATGGATCTTGGGGTGCTTCTGAGTCTCCCCAGGGGAGTCAGGCCTCGTCTCGAGTGGGGGCATGCACGTGCGCTTTCCTCCCGAGCTGCAGCAGTAGTGTCACGCTTCCTGTCACGTGGATCAAGGGATCTGTGGCTTTCCCTCGAGGCTGTCCCTCGAGGCTTTCCCACGAGGCTTTCCCACAGGGTTGTGCCACGTGCCACCTTGGTGTGAGTCGATCCTCGGCGTGAAAGACGAGCCGCTGAAGGGAAAAGAGGTTCCTCTGGAATGGACTGAGACATCTGGGGGACTCTTGGAATGGTGGCACGACCCTGAGGTTCCTCTCGCCGTTCTTGTTGGAAGGGCCTCCTCTTGAGATGCGACGGGAACGCCGGGAACTCTTTCCCGACGAAGCAGGGAAAGGATCCCTCATCTCGAGCTACGAGGCGGAAACGGGGCTCCTCTGGATGTGGGCGGGACCCTCGTGATTCCTCTCGAGTGGAGACGGCTAGGACGGGGAACTTCTTGATTTGCACCAAGGGTGTGAAGGACCCTTTCGAAGTTCCAGAGGTGAGGTGTGATCAGCCTCGAGACGCCTCAGCGGAAATGGGCCTCATCTCGCCTGGAGGGGAGAACCTCCTGGATTTTCTCGAGTTGCGGCAGGTCTTCTCGAGTTACGACGGGGACCTCAGGGACCCGCTCTGGTGGCCTCAGGAAAGGCCAGTCCCCATGCGAGTTGCTAGGGGACCTCTCGGGATTCCTCTCCCGTCCATGCCGGGGCCTCAGTCCTTGTGTGGAGTCGGGGCCGGAACCTGAGGATTCCTCTCCAGTGTTCCCATGGATCTTGGGGTGCTTCTGAGTCTCCCCAGGGGAGTCAGGCCTCGTCTCGAGTGGGGGCATGCACGTGCGCTTTCCTCCCGAGCTGCAGCAGTAGTGTCACGCTTCCTGTCACGTGGATCAAGGGATCTGTGGCTTTCCCTCGAGGCTGTCCCTCGAGGCTTTCCCACGAGGCTTTCCCACAGGGCTGTGCCACGTGCCACCTTGGTGTGAGTCGATCCTCGGCGTGAAAGACGAGCCGGTGAAGGGAAAAGAGGTTCCTCTGGAATGGACTGAGACATCTGGGGGACTCTTGGAATGGTGGCACGACCCTGGAGTTCCTCTCGCCGTTCCTGTTGAGAGGGCCTCCTCTTGAGATGCGACGGGAACGCCGGGAACTCTTTCCCGACGAAGCAGGGAAAGGATCCCTCATCTCGAGCTACGAGGCGGAAACGGGGCTCCTCTGGATGTGGGCGGGACCCTCGTGATTCCTCTCGAGTGGAGACGGCTAGGACGGGGAACTTCTTGATTTGCACCAAGGGTGTGAAGGACCCTTTCGAAGTTCCAGAGGTGAGGTGTGATCAGCCTCGAGACGCCTCAGCGGAAATGGGCCTCATCTCGCCTGGAGGGGAGAACCTCCTGGATTTTCTCGAGTTGCGGCAGGTCTTCTCGAGTTACGACGGGGACCTCAGGGACCCGCTCTGGTGGCCTCAGGAAAGGCCAGTCCCCATGCGAGTTGCTAGGGGACCTCTCGGGATTCCTCTCCCGTCCATGCCGGGGCCTCAGTCCTTGTGTGGAGTCGGGGCCGGAACCTGAGGATTCCTCTCCAGTGTTGCCATGGATCTTGGGGTGCTTCTGAGTCTCCCCAGGGGAGTCAGGCTTCGTCTCGATTGGGGGCATGCACGTGCGCTTTCCTCCCGAGCTGCAGCAGTCGTGTCACGCTTCCTGTCACGTGGATCAAGGGATCTGTGGCTTTCCCTCGAGGCTGTCCCTCGAGGCTTTCCCACGAGGCTTTCCCACAGGGCTGTGCCACGTGCCACCTTGGTGTGAGTCGATCCTCGGCGTGAAAGACGAGCCGGTGAAGGGAAAAGAGGTTCCTCTGGAATGGACTGAGACATCTGGGGGACTCTTGGAATGGTGGCACGACCCTGGAGTTCCTCTCGCCGTTCCTGTTGAGAGGGCCTCCTCTTGAGATGCGACGGGAACGCCGGGAACTCTTTCCCGACGAAGCAGGGAAAGGATCCCTCATCTCGAGCTACGAGGCGGAAACGGGGCTCCTCTGGATGTGGGCGGGACCCTCGTGATTCCTCTCGAGTGGAGACGGCTAGGACGGGGAACTTCTTGATTTGCACCAAGGGTGTGAAGGACCCTTTCGAAGTTCCAGAGGTGAGGTGTGATCAGCCTCGAGACGCCTCAGCGGAAATGAGCCTCATCTCGCCTGGAGGGGAGAACCTCCTGGATTTTCTCGAGTTGCGGCAGGTCTTCTCGAGTTACGACGGGGACCTCAGGGACCCGCTCTGGTGGCCTCAGGAAAGGCCAGTCCCCATGCGAGTTGCTAGGGGACCTCTCGGGATTCCTCTCCCGTCCATGCCGGGGCCTCAGTCCTTGTGTGGAGTCGGGGCCGGAACCTGAGGATTCCTCTCCAGTGTTGCCATGGATCTTGGGGTGCTTCTGAGTCTCCCCAGGGGAGTCAGGCCTCGTCTCGAGTGGGGGCATGCACGTGCGCTTTCCTCCCGAGCTGCAGCAGTAGTGTCACGCTTCCTGTCACGTGGATCAAGGGATCTGTGGCTTTCCCTCGAGGCTGTCCCTCGAGGCTTTCCCACGAGGCTTTCCCACAGGGCTGTGCCACGTGCCACCTTGGTGTGAGTCGATCCTCGGCGTGAAAGACGAGCCGGTGAAGGGAAAAGAGGTTCCTCTGGAATGGACTGAGACATCTGGGGGACTCTTGGAATGGTGGCACGACCCTGGAGTTCCTCTCGCCGTTCCTGTTGAGAGGGCCTCGTCTTGAGATGCGACGGGAACGCCGGGAACTCTTTCCCGACGAAGCAGGGAAAGGATCCCTCATCTCGAGCTACGAGGCGGAAACGGGGCTCCTCAGGATGTGGGCGGGACCCTCGTGATTCCTCTCGAGTGGAGACGGCTAGGACGGGGAACTTCTTGATTT
Organism: Budorcas taxicolor; assembly: GCF_023091745.1. NCBI lineage: Eukaryota > Metazoa > Chordata > Mammalia > Artiodactyla > Bovidae > Budorcas > Budorcas taxicolor. Next base: position 52,573 of record NW_026292596.1, read on the forward strand.
GCACCAAGGGTGTGAAGGACCCTTTCGAAGTTCCAGAGGTGAGGTGTGATCAGCCTCGAGACGCCTCAGCGGAAATGGGCCTCATCTCGCCTGGAGGGGAGAACCTCCTGGATTTTCTCGAGTTGCGGCAGGTCTTCTCGAGTTACGACGGGGACCTCAGGGACCCGCTCTGGTGGCCTCAGGAAAGGCCAGTCCCCATGCGAGTTGCTAGGGGACCTCTCGGGATTCCTCTCCCGTCCATGCCGGGGCCTCAGTCCTTGTGTGGAGTCGGGGCCGGAACCTGAGGATTCCTCTCCAGTGTTGCCATGGATCTTGGGGTGCTTCTGAGTCTCCCCAGGGGAGTCAGGCCTCGTCTCGAGTGGGGGCATGCACGTGCGCTTTCCTCCCGAGCTGCAGCAGTCGTGTCACGCTTCCTGTCACGTGGATCAAGGGATCTGTGGCTTTCCCTCGAGGCTGTCCCTCGAGGCTTTCCCACGAGGCTTTCCCACAGGGCTGTGCCACGTGCCACCTTGGTGTGAGTCGATCCTCGGCGTGAAAGACGAGCCGCTGAAGGGAAAAGAGGTTCCTCTGGAATGGACTGAGACATCTGGGGGACTCTTGGAATGGTGGCACGACCCTGAGGTTCCTCTCGCCGTTCCTGTTGAGAGGGCCTCCTCTTGAGATGCGACGTGAACGCCGGGAACTCTTTCCCGACGAAGCAGGGAAAGGATCCCTCATCTCGAGCTACGAGGCGGAAACGGGGCTCCTCTGGATGTGGGCGGGACCCTCGTGATTCCTCTCGAGTGGAGACGGCTAGGACGGGGAACTTCTTGATTTGCACCAAGGGTGTGAAGGACCCTTTCGAAGTTCCAGAGGTGAGGTGTGATCAGCCTCGAGACGCCTCATCGGAAATGGGCCTCATCTCGCCTGGAGGGGAGAACCTCCTGGATTTTCTCGAGTTGCGGCAGGTCTTCTCGAGTTACGACGGGGACCTCAGGGACCCGCTCTGGTGGCCTCAGGAAAGGCCAGTCCCCATGCGAGTTGCTAGGGGACCTCTCGGGATTCCTCTCCCGTCCATGCCGGGGCCTCAGTCCTTGTGTGGAGTCGGGGCCGGAACCTGAGGATTCCTCTCCAGTGTTGCCATGGATCTTGGGGTGCTTCTGAGTCTCCCCAGGGGAGTCAGGCCTCGTCTCGAGTGGGGGCATGCACGTGCGCTTTCCTCCCGAGCTGCAGCAGTAGTGTCACGCTTCCTGTCACGTGGATCAAGGGATCTGTGGCTTTCCCTCGAGGCTGTCCCTCGAGGCTTTCCCACGAGGCTTTCCCGCAGGGCTGTGCCACGTGCCACCTTGGTGTGAGTCGATCCTCGGCGTGAAAGACGAGCCGGTGAAGGGAAAAGAGGTTCCTCTGGAATGGACTGAGACATCTGGGGGACTCTTGGAATGGTGGCACGACCCTGGAGTTCCTCTCGCCGTTCCTGTTGAGAGGGCCTCCTCTTGAGATGCGACGGGAACGCCGGGAACTCTTTCCCGACGAAGCAGGGAAAGGATCCCTCATCTCGAGCTACGAGGCGGAAACGGGGCTCCTCTGGATGTGGGCGGGACCCTCGTGATTCCTCTCGAGTGGAGACGGCTAGGACGGGGAACTTCTTGATTTGCACCAAGGGTGTGAAGGACCCTTTCGAAGTTCCAGAGGTGAGGTGTGCTCAGCCTCGAGACGCCTCATCGGAAATGGGCCTCATCTCGCCTGGAGGGGAGAACCTCCTGGATTTTCTCGAGTTGCGGCAGGTCTTCTCGAGTTACGACGGGGACCTCAGGGACCCGCTCTGGTGGCCTCAGGAAAGGCCAGTCCCCATGCGAGTTGCTAGGGGACCTCTCGGGATTCCTCTCCCGTCCATGCCGGGGCCTCAGTCCTTGTGTGGAGTCGGGGCCGGAACCTGAGGATTCCTCTCCAGTGTTGCCATGGATCTTGGGGTGCTTCTGAGTCTCCCCAGGGGAGTCAGGCTTCGTCTCGATTGGGGGCATGCACGTGCGCTTTCCTCCCGAGCTGCAGCAGTCGTGTCACGCTTCCTGTCACGTGGATCAAGGGATCTGTGGCTTTCCCTCGAGGCTGTCCCTCGAGGCTTTCCCACGAGGCTTTCCCACAGGGCTGTGCCACGTGCCACCTTGGTGTGAGTCGATCCTCGGCGTGAAAGACGAGCCGGTGAAGGGAAAAGAGGTTCCTCTGGAATGGACTGAGACATCTGGGGGACTCTTGGAATGGTGGCACGACCCTGGAGTTCCTCTCGCCGTTCCTGTTGAGAGGGCCTCCTCTTGAGATGCGACGGGAACGCCGGGAACTCTTTCCCGACGAAGCAGGGAAAGGATCCCTCATCTCGAGCTACGAGGCGGAAACGGGGCTCCTCTGGATGTGGGCGGGACCCTCGTGATTCCTCTCGAGTGGAGACGGCTAGGACGGGGAACTTCTTGATTTGCACCAAGGGTGTGAAGGACCCTTTCGAAGTTCCAGAGGTGAGGTGTGATCAGCCTCGAGACGCCTCATCGGAAATGGGCCTCATCTCGCCTGGAGGGGAGAACCTCCTGGATTTTCTCGAGTTGCGGCAGGTCTTCTCGAGTTACGACGGGGACCTCAGGGACCCGCTCTGGTGGCCTCAGGAAAGGCCAGTCCCCATGCGAGTTGCTAGGGGACCTCTCGGGATTCCTCTCCCGTCCATGCCGGGGCCTCAGTCCTTGTGTGGAGTCGGGGCCGGAACCTGAGGATTCCTCTCCAGTGTTGCCATGGATCTTGGGGTGCTTCTGAGTCTCCCCAGGGGAGTCAGGCCTCGTCTCGAGTGGGGGCATGCACGTGCGCTTTCCTCCCGAGCTGCAGCAGTCGTGTCACGCTTCCTGTCACGTGGATCAAGGGATCTGTGGCTTTCCCTCGAGGCTGTCCCTCGAGGCTTTCCCACGAGGCTTTCCCACAGGGCTGTGCCACGTGCCACCTTGGTGTGAGTCGATCCTCGGCGTGAAAGACGAGCCGCTGAAGGGAAAAGAGGTTCCTCTGGAATGGACTGAGACATCTGGGGGACTCTTGGAATGGTGGCACGACCCTGGAGTTCCTCTCGCCGTTCCTGTTGAGAGGGCCTCCTCTTGAGATGCGACGGGAACGCCGGGAACTCTTTCCCGACGAAGCAGGGAAAGGATCCCTCATCTCGAGCTACGAGGCGGAAACGGGGCTCCTCTGGATGTGGGCGGGACCCTCGTGATTCCTCTCGAGTGGAGACGGCTAGGACGGGGAACTTCTTGATTTGCACCAAGGGTGTGAAGGACCCTTTCGAAGTTCCAGAGGTGAGGTGTGATCAGCCTCGAGACGCCTCATCGGAAATGGGCCTCATCTCGCCTGGAGGGGAGAACCTCCTGGATTTTCTCGAGTTGCGGCAGGTCTTCTCGAGTTACGACGGGGACCTCAGGGACCCGCTCTGGTGGCCTCAGGAAAGGCCAGTCCCCATGCGAGTTGCTAGGGGACCTCTCGGGATTCCTCTCCCGTCCATGCCGGGGGCTCAGTCCTTGTGTGGAGTCGGGGCCGGAACCTGAGGATTCCTCTCCAGTGTTGCCATGGATCTTGGGGTGCTTCTGAGTCTCCCCAGGGGAGTCAGGCCTCGTCTCGAGTGGGGGCATGCACGTGCGCTTTCCTCCCGAGCTGCAGCAGTCGTGTCACGCTTCCTGTCACGTGGATCAAGGGATCTGTGGCTTTCCCTCGAGGCTGTCCCTCGAGGCTTTCCCACGAGGCTTTCCCACAGGGCTGTGCCACGTGCCACCTTGGTGTGAGTCGATCCTCGGCGTGAAAGACGAGCCGCTGAAGGGAAAAGAGGTTCCTCTGGAATGGACTGAGACATCTGGGGGACTCTTGGAATGGTGGCACGACCCTGGAGTTCCTCTCGCCGTTCCTGTTGAGAGGGCCTCCTCTTGAGATGCGACGGGAACGCCGGGAACTCTTTCCCGACGAAGCAGGGAAAGGATCCCTCATCTCGAGCTACGAGGCGGAAACGGGGCTCCTCTGGATGTGGGCGGGACCCTCGTGATTCCTCTCGAGTGGAGACGGCTAGGACGGGGAACTTCTTGATTTGCACCAAGGGTGTGAAGGACCCTTTCGAAGTTCCAGAGGTGAGGTGTGATCAGCCTGGAGACGCCTCATCGGAAATGGGCCTCATCTCGCCTGGAGGGGAGAACCTCCTGGATTTTCTCGAGTTGCGGCAGGTCTTCTCGAGTTACGACGGGGACCTCAGGGACCCGCTCTGGTGGCCTCAGGAAAGGCCAGTCCCCATGCGAGTTGCTAGGGGACCTCTCGGGATTCCTCTCCCGTCCATGCCGGGGCCTCAGTCCTTGTGTGGAGTCGGGGCCGGAACCTGAGGATTCCTCTCCAGTGTTGCCATGGATCTTGGGGTGCTTCTGAGTCTCCCCAGGGGAGTCAGGCCTCGTCTCGAGTGGGGGCATGCACGTGCGCTTTCCTCCCGAGCTGCAGCAGTCGTGTCACGCTTCCTGTCACGTGGATCAAGGGATCTGTGGCTTTCCCTCGAGGCTGTCCCTCGAGGCTTTCCCACGAGGCTTTCCCACAGGGCTGTGCCACGTGCCACCTTGGTGTGAGTCGATCCTCGGCGTGAAAGACGAGCCGGTGAAGGGAAAAGAGGTTCCTCTGGAATGGACTGAGACATCTGGGGGACTCTTGGAATGGTGGCACGACCCTGGAGTTCCTCTCGCCGTTCCTGTTGAGAGGGCCTCCTCTTGAGATGCGACGGGAACGCCGGGAACTCTTTCCCGACGAAGCAGGGAAAGGATCCCTCATCTCGAGCTACGAGGCGGAAACGGGGCTCCTCTGGATGTGGGCGGGACCCTCGTGATTCCTCTCGAGTGGAGACGGCTAGGACGGGGAACTTCTTGATTTGCACCAAGGGTGTGAAGGACCCTTTCGAAGTTCCAGAGGTGAGGTGTGATCAGCCTGGAGACGCCTCATCGGAAATGGGCCTCATCTCGCCTGGAGGGGAGAACCTCCTGGATTTTCTCGAGTTGCGGCAGGTCTTCTCGAGTTACGACGGGGACCTCAGGGACCCGCTCTGGTGGCCTCAGGAAAGGCCAGTCCCCATGCGAGTTGCTAGGGGACCTCTCGGGATTCCTCTCCCGTCCATGCCGGGGCCTCAGTCCTTGTGTGGAGTCGGGGCCGGAACCTGAGGATTCCTCTCCAGTGTTGCCATGGATCTTGGGGTGCTTCTGAGTCTCCCCAGGGGAGTCAGGCCTCGTCTCGAGTGGGGGCATGCACGTGCGCTTTCCTCCCGAGCTGCAGCAGTAGTGTCACGCTTCCTGTCACGTGGATCAAGGGATCTGTGGCTTTCCCTCGAGGCTGTCCCTCGAGGCTTTCCCACGAGGCTTTCCCACAGGGCTGTGCCACGTGCCACCTTGGTGTGAGTCGATCCTCGGCGTGAAAGACGAGCCGCTGAAGGGAAAAGAGGTTCCTCTGGAATGGACTGAGACATCTGGGGGACTCTTGGAATGGTGGCACGACCCTGGAGTTCCTCTCGCCGTTCCTGTTGAGAGGGCCTCCTCTTGAGATGCGACGGGAACGCCGGGAACTCTTTCCCGACGAAGCAGGGAAAGGATCCCTCATCTCGAGCTACGAGGCGGAAACGGGGCTCCTCTGGATGTGGGCGGGACCCTCGTGATTCCTCTCGAGTGGAGACGGCTAGGACGGGGAACTTCTTGATTTGCACCAAGGGTGTGAAGGACCCTTTCGAAGTTCCAGAGGTGAGGTGTGATCAGCCTCGAGACGCCTCATCGGAAATGGGCCTCATCTCGCCTGGAGGGGAGAACCTCCTGGATTTTCTCGAGTTGCGGCAGGTCTTCTCGAGTTACGACGGGGACCTCAGGGACCCGCTCTGGTGGCCTCAGGAAAGGCCAGTCCCCATGCGAGTTGCTAGGGGACCTCTCGGGATTCCTCTCCCGTCCATGCCGGGGCCTCAGTCCTTGTGTGGAGTCGGGGCCGGAACCTGAGGATTCCTCTCCAGTGTTGCCATGGATCTTGGGGTGCTTCTGAGTCTCCCCAGGGGAGTCAGGCTTCGTCTCGAGTGGGGGCATGCACGTGCGCTTTCCTCCCGAGCTGCAGCAGTAGTGTCACGCTTCCTGTCACGTGGATCAAGGGATCTGTGGCTTTCCCTCGAGGCTGTCCCTCGAGGCTTTCCCACGAGGCTTTCCCACAGGGCTGTGCCACGTGCCACCTTGGTGTGAGTCGATCCTCGGCGTGAAAGACGAGCCGGTGAAGGGAAAAGAGGTTCCTCTGGAATGGACTGAGACATCGGGGGAATCTTGGAATGGTGGCACGACCCTGGAGTTCCTCTCGCCGTTCCTGTTGAGAGGGCCTCCTCTTGAGATGCGACGGGAACGCCGGGAACTCTTTCCCGACGAAGCAGGGAATGGATCCCTCATCTGGAGCTACGAGGCGGAAACGGGGCTCCTCTGGATGTGGGCGGGACCCTCGTGATTCCTCTCGAGTGGAGACGGCTAGGACGGGGAACTTCTTGATTTGCACCAAGGGTGTGAAGGACCCGTTCGAAGTTCCAGAGGTGAGGTGTGATCAGCCTCGAGACACCTCATCGGAAATGGGCCTCATCTCGCCTGGAGGGGAGAACCTCCTGGATTTTCTCGAGTTGCGGCAGGTCTTCTCGAGTTACGACGGGGACCTCAGGGACCCGCTCTGGTGGCCTCAGGAAAGGCCAGTCCCCATGCGAGTTGCTAGGGGACCTCTCAGGATTCCTCTCCCGTCCATGCCGGGGCCTCAGTCCTTGTGTGGAGTCGGGGGCGGAACCTGAGGATTCCTCTCCAGTGTTGCCATGGATCTTGGGGTGCTTCTGAGTCTCCCCAGGGGAGTCAGGCCTCGTCTCGAGTGGGGGCATGCACGTGCGCTTTCCTCCCGAGCTGCAGCAGTAGTGTCACGCTTCCTGTCAGGTAGATCAAGGGATCTGTGGCTTTCCCTCGAGGCTGTCCCTCGAGGCTTTCCCACGAGGCTTTCCCACAGGGCTGTGCCACGTGCCACCTTGGTGTGAGTCGATCCTCGGCGTGAAAGACGAGCCGGTGAAGGGAAAAGAGGTTCCTCTGGAATGGACTGAGACATCTGGGGGACTCTTGGAATGGTGGCACGACCCTGGAGTTCCTCTCGCCGTTCCTGTTGAGAGGGCCTCCTCTTGAGATGCGACGGGAACGCCGGGAACTCTTTCCCGACGAAGCAGGGAAAGGATCCCTCATCTCGAGCTACGAGGCGGAAACGGGGCTCCTCTGGATGTGGGCGGGACCCTCGTGATTCCTCTCGAGTGGAGACGGCTAGGACGGGGAACTTCTTGATTTGCACCAAGGGTGTGAAGGACCCTTTCGAAGTTCCAGAGGTGAGGTGTGATCAGCCTCGAGACGCCTCATCGGAAATGGGCCTCATCTCGCCTGGAGGGGAGAACCTCCTGGATTTTCTCGAGTTGCGGCAGGTCTTCTCGAGTTACGACGGGGACCTCAGGGACCCGCTCTGGTGGCCTCAGGAAAGGCCAGTCCCCATGCGAGTTGCTAGGGGACCTCTCGGGATTCCTCTCCCGTCCATGCCGGGGCCTCAGTCCTTGTGTGGAGTCGGGGCCGGAACCTGAGGATTCCTCTCCAGTGTTGCCATGGATCTTGGGGTGCTTCTGAGTCTCCCCAGGGGAGTCAGGCTTCGTCTCGAGTGGGGGCATGCACGTGCGCTTTCCTCCCGAGCTGCAGCAGTAGTGTCACGCTTCCTGTCACGTGGATCAAGGGATCTGTGGCTTTCCCTCGAGGCTGTCCCTCGAGGCTTTCCCACGAGGCTTTCCCACAGGGCTGTGCCACGTGCCACCTTGGTGTGAGTCGATCCTCGGCGTGAAAGACGAGCCCGGTGAAGGGAAAAGAGGTTCCTCTGGAATGGACTGAGACATCGGGGGAATCTTGGAATGGTGGCACGACCCTGGAGTTCCTCTCGCCGTTCCTGTTGAGAGGGCCTCCTCTTGAGATGCGACGGGAACGCCGGGAACTCTTTCCCGACGAAGCAGGGAAAGGATCCCTCATCTCGAGCTACGAGGCGGAAACGGGGCTCCTCTGGATGTGGGCGGGACCCTCGTGATTCCTCTCGAGTGGAGACGGCTAGGACGGGAACTTCTTGATTTGCACCAAGGGTGTGAAGGACCCGTTCGAAGTTCCAGAGGTGAGGTGTGATCAGCCTCGAGACACCTCATCGGAAATGGGCCTCATCTCGCCTGGAGGGGAGAACCTCCTGGATTTTCTCGAGTTGCGGCAGGTCTTCTCGAGTTACGACGGGGACCTCAGGGACCCGCTCTGGTGGCCTCAGGAAAGGCCAGTCCCCATGCGAGTTGCTAGGGGACCTCTCAGGATTCCTCTCCCGTCCATGCCGGGGGCCTCAGTCCTTGTGTGGAGTCGGGGCCGGAACCTGAGGATTCCTCTCCAGTGTTGCCATGGATCTTGGGGTGCTTCTGAGTCTCCCCAGGGGAGTCAGGCCTCGTCTCGAGTGGGGGCATGCACGTGCTCTTTCCTCCCGAGCTGCAGCTGTAGTGTCACGCTTCCTGTCACGTGGATCAAGGGATCTGTGGCTTTCCCTCGAGGCTGTCCCTCGAGGCTTTCCCACGAGGCTTTCCCACAGGGCTGTGCCACGTGCCACCTTGGTGTGAGTCGATCCTCGGCGTGAAAGACGAGCCGCTGAAGGGAAAAGAGGTTCTCTGGAATGGACTGAGACATCTGGGGGACTCTTGGAATGGTGGCACGACCCTGGAGTTCCTCTCGCCGTTCCTGTTGAGAGGGCCTCCTCTTGAGATGCGACGGGAACGCCGGGAACTCTTTCCCGACGAAGCAGGGAAAGGATCCCTCATCTCGAGCTACGAGGCGGAAACGGGGCTCCTCTGGATGTGGGCGGGACCCTCGTGATTCCTCTCGAGTGGAGACGGCTAGGACGGGGAACTTCTTGATTTGCACCAAGGGTGTGAAGGACCCTTTCGAAGTTCCAGAGGTGAGGTGTGATCAGCCTGGAGACGCCTCAGCGAAATGGGCCTCATCTCGCCTGGAGGGGAGAACCTCCTGGATTTTCTCGAGTTGCGGCAGGTCTTCTCGAGTTACGACGGGGACCTCAGGGACCCGCTCTGGTGGCCTCAGAAAGGCCAGTCCCCATGCGAGTTGCTAGGGGGACCTCTCGGGATTCCTCTCCCCGTCCATGCCGGGGCCTCAGTCCTTGTGTGGAGTCGGGGCCGGAACCTGAGGATTCCTCTCCAGTGTTGCCATGGATCTTGGGGTGCTTCTGAGTCTCACCAGGGGAGTCAGGCCTCGTCTCGAGTGGGGGCATGCACGTGCGCTTTCCTCCCGAGCTGCAGCAGTAGTGTCACGCTTCCTGTCACGTGGATCAAGGGATCTGTGGCTTTCCCTCGAGGCTGTCCCTCGAGGCTTTCCCACGAGGCTTTCCCACAGGGCTGTGCCACGTGCCACCTTGGTGTGAGTCGATCCTCGGCGTGAAAGACGAGCCGGTGAAGGGAAAAGAGGTTCCTCTGGAATGGACTGAGACATCTGGGGGACTCTTGGAATGGTGGCACGACCCTGGAGTTCCTCTCGCCGTTCCTGTTGAGAGGGCCTCCTCTTGAGATGCGACGGGAACGCCGGGAACTCTTCCCGACGAAGCAGGGAAAGGATCCCTCATCTCGAGCTACGAGGCGGAAACGGGGCTCCTCTGGATGTGGGCGGGACCCTCGTGATTCCTCTCGAGTGGAGACGGCTAGGACGTGGAACTTCTTGATTTGCACCAAGGGTGTGAAGGACCCTTTCGAAGTTCCAGAGGTGAGGTGTGATCAGCCTGGAGACGCCTCATCGGAAATGGGCCTCATCTCGCCTGGAGGGGAGAACCTCCTGGATTTTCTCGAGTTGCGGCAGGTCTTCTCGAGTTACGACGGGGACCTCAGGGACCCGCTCTGGTGGCCTCAGGAAAGGCCAGTCCCCATGCGAGTTGCTAGGGGACCTCTCGGGATTCCTCTCCCGTCCATGCCGGGGCCTCAGTCCTTGTGTGGAGTCGGGGCCGGAACCTGAGGATTCCTCTCCAGTGTTGCCATGGATCTTGGGGTGCTTCTGAGTCTCCCCAGGGGAGTCAGGCCTCGTCTCGAGTGGGGGCATGCACGTGCGCTTTCCTCCCGAGCTGCAGCAGTAGTGTCACGCTTCCTGTCACGTAGATCAAGGGATCTGTGGCTTTCCCTCGAGGCTGTCCCTCGAGGCTTTCCCACGAGGCTTTCCCACAGGGCTGTGCCACGTGCCACCTTGTTGTGAGTCGATCCTCGGCGTGAAAGACGAGCCGGTGAAGGGAAAAGAGGTTCCTCTGGAATGGACTGAGACATCGGGGGAATCTTGGAATGGTGGCACGACCCTGGAGTTCCTCTCGCCGTTCCTGTTGAGAGGGCCCTCCTCTTGAGATGCGACGGGAACGCCGGGAACTCTTTTCCCGACGAAGCAGGGAAAGGATCCCTCATCTCAAGCTACGAGGCGGAAACGGGGCTCCTCTGGATGTGGGCGGGACCCCTCGTGATTCCTCTCGAGTGGAGACGGCTAGGACGGGGAACTTCTTGATTTGCACCAAGGGTGTGAAGGACCCGTTCGAAGTTCCAGAGGTGAGGTGTGATCAGCCTCGAGACGCCTCATCGGAAATGGGCCTCATCTCGCCTGGAGGGGAGAACCTCCTGGATTTTCTCGAGTTGCGGCAGGTCTTCTCGAGTTACGACGGGGACCTCAGGGACCCGCTCTGGTGGCCTCAGGAAAGGCCAGTCCCCATGCGAGTTGCTAGGGGACCTCTCGGGATTCCTCTCCCGTCCATGCCGGGGCCTCAGTCCTTGTGTGGAGTCGGGGCCGGAACCTGAGGGTTCTTCTCCAGTGTTGCCATGGATCTTGGGTGCTTCTGAGTCTCCCCAGGGGAGTCAGGCCTCGTCTCGAGTGGGGGCATGCACGTGCGCTTTCCTCCCGAGCTGCAGCAGTAGTGTCACGCTTCCTGTCACGTGGATCAAGGGATCTGTGGCTTTCCCTCGAGGCTGTCCCTCGAGGCTTTCCCACGAGGCTTTCCCACAGGGCTGTGCCACGTGCCACCTTGGTGTGAGTCGATCCTCGGCGTGAAAGACGAGCCGGTGAAGGGAAAAGAGGTTCCTCTGGAATGGACTGAGACATGTGGGGGACTCTTGGAATGGTGGCACGACCCTGGAGTTCCTCTCGCCGTTCCTGTTGAGAGGGCCTCCTCTTGAGATGCGACGGGAACGCCGGGAACTCTTTCCCGACGAAGCAGGGAAAGGATCGCTCATCTCGAGCTACGAGGCGGAAACGGGGCTCCTCTGGGATGTGGGCGGGACCCTCGTGATTCCTCTCGAGTGGAGACGGCTAGGACGGGGAACTTCTTGATTTGCACCAAGGGTGTGAAGGACCCTTTCGAAGTTCCAGAGGTGAGGTGTGATCAGCCTCGAGACGCCTCATCGGAAATGGGCCTCATCTCGCCTGGAGGGGAGAACCTCCTGGATTTTCTCGAGTTGCGGCAGGTCTTCTCGAGTTACGACGGGGACCTCAGGGACCCGCTCTGGTGGCCTCAGGAAAGGCCAGTCCCCATGCGAGTTGCTAGGGGACCTCTCGGGATTCCTCTCCCGTCCATGCCGGGGCCTCAGTCCTTGTGTGGAGTCGGGGCCGGAACCTGAGGGTTCTTCTCCAGTGTTGCCATGGATCTTGGGGTGCTTCTGAGTCTCCCCAGGGGAGTCAGGCCGTCGTCTCGAGTGGGGGCATGCACGTGCGCTTTCCTCCCGAGCTGCAGCAGTAGTGTCACGCTTCCTGTCACGTGGATCAAGGGATCTGTGGCTTTCCCTCGAGGCTGTCCCTCGAGGCTTTCCCACGAGGCTTTCCCACAGGGCTGTGCCACGTGCCACCTTGGTGTGAGTCGATCCTCGCGTGAAAGACGAGCCGGTGAAGGGAAAAGAGGTTCCTCTGGAATGGACTGAGACATCTGGGGGACTCTTGGAATGGTGGCACGACCCTGGAGTTCCTCTCGCCGTTCCTGTTGAGAGGGCCTCCTCTTGAGATGCGACGGGAACGCCGGGAACTCTTTCCCGACGAAGCAGGGAAAGGATCCCTCATCTCGAGCTACGAGGCGGAAACGGGGCTCCTCTGGATGTGGGCGGGACCCTCGTGATTCCTCTCGAGTGGAGACGGCTAGGACGGGGAACTTCTTGATTTGCACCAAGGGTGTGAAGGACCCTTTCGAAGTTCCAGAGGTGAGGTGTGATCAGCCTGAGACGCCTCATCGGAAATGGGCCTCATCTCGCCTGGAGGGGAGAACCTCCTGGATTTTCTCGAGTTGCGGCAGGTCTTCTCGAGTTACGACGGGGACCTCAGGGACCCGCTCTGGTGGCCTCAGGAAAGGCCAGTCCCCATGCGAGTTGCTAGGGGACCTCTCGGGATTCCTCTCCGTCCATGCCGGGGCCTCAGTCCTTGTGTGGAGTCGGGGCCGGAACCTGAGGATTCCTCTCCAGTGTTGCCATGGATCTTGGGGTGCTTCTGAGTCTCCCCAGGGGAGTCAGGCCTCGTCTCGAGTGGGGGCATGCACGTGCGCTTTCCTCCCGAGCTGCAGCAGTAGTGTCACGCTTCCTGTCACGTGGATCAAGGGATCTGTGGCTTTCCCTCGAGGCTGTCCCTCGAGGCTTTCCCACGAGGCTTTCCCACAGGGCTGTGCCACGTGCCACCTTGGTGTGAGTCGATCCTCGGCGTGAAAGACGAGCCGCTGAAGGGAAAAGAGGTTCCTCTGGAATGGACTGAGACATCTGGGGGACTCTTGGAATGGTGGCACGACCCTGGAGTTCCTCTCGCCGTTCCTGTTGAGAGGGCCTCCTCTTGAGATGCGACGGGAACGCCGGGAACTCTTTCCCGACGAAGCAGGGAAAGGATCCCTCATCTCGAGCTACGAGGCGGAAACGGGGCTCCTCTGGATGTGGGCGGGACCCTCGTGATTCCTCTCGAGTGGAGACGGCTAGGACGGGGAACTTCTTGATTTGCACCAAGGGTGTGAAGGACCCTTTCGAAGTTCCAGAGGTGAGGTGTGATCAGCCTCGAGACGCCTCATCGGAAATGGGCCTCATCTCGCCTGGAGGGGAGAACCTCCTGGATTTTCTCGAGTTGCGGCAGGTCTTCTCGAGTTACGACGGGGACCTCAGGGACCGCTCTGGTGGCCTCAGGAAAGGCCAGTCCCCATGCGAGTTGCTAGGGGACCTCTCGGGATTCCTCTCCCGTCCATGCCGGGGCCTCAGTCCTTGTGTGGAGTCGGGGCCGGAACCTGAGGATTCCTCTCCAGTGTTGCCATGGATCTTGGGGTGCTTCTGAGTCTCCCCAGGGGAGTCAGGGCTCGTCTCGAGTGGGGGCATGCACGTGCGCTTTCCTCCCGAGCTGCAGCAGTCGTGTCACGCTTCCTGTCACGTGGATCAAGGGATCTGTGGCTTTCCCTCGAGGCTGTCCCTCGAGGCTTTCCCACGAGGCTTTCCCACAGGGCTGTGCCACGTGCCACCTTGGTGTGAGTCGATCCTCGGCGTGAAAGACGAGCCCGGTGAAGGGAAAAGAGGTTCCTCTGGAATGGACTGAGACATCTGGGGGACTCTTGGAATGGTGGCACGACCCTGGAGTTCCTCTCGCCGTTCCTGTTGAGAGGGCCCTCCTCTTGAGATGCGACGGGAACGCCGGGAACTCTTTCCCGACGAAGCAGGGAAAGGATCCCTCATCTCGAGCTACGAGGCGGAAAACGGGGCTCCTCTGGATGTGGGCGGGACCCCGTGATTCCTCTCGAGTGGAGACGGCTAGGACGGGGAACTTCTTGATTTGCACCAAGGGTGTGAAGGACCCTTTCGAAGTTCCAGAGGTGAGGTGTGATCAGCCTGGAGACGCCTCATCGAAATGGGCCTCATCTCGCCTGGAAGGGGAGAACCCTCCTGGATTTTCTCGAGTTGTGGCAGGTCTTCTCGAGTTACGACGGGGACCTCAGGGGGACCCGCTCTGGTGGCCTCAGGAAAGGCCAGTCCCCATGCGAGTTGCCTAGGGGACCTCTCGGGATTACTCTCCCGTCCATGCCGGGGCCTCAGTCCTTGTGTGGAGTCGGGGCCGGAACCTGAGGATTCCTCTCCAGTGTTGCCATGGATCTTGGGGTGCTTCTGAGTCTCCCCAGGGGAGTCAGGCCTCGTCTCGAGTGGGGGGCATGCACGTGCGCTTTCCTCCCGAGCTGCAGCAGTAGTGTCACGCTTCCTGTCACGTAGATCAAGGGATCTGTGGCTTTCCCTCGAGGCTGTCCCTCGAGGCTTTCCCACGAGGCTTTCCCACAGGGCTGTGCCACGTGCCACCTTGGTGTGAGTCGATCCTCGGCGTGAAAGACGAGCCGGTGAAGGGAAAAGAGGTTCCTCTGGAATGGACTGAGACATCTGGGGGACTCTTGGAATGGTGGCACGACCCTGGAGTCCCTCTCGCCGTTCCTGTTGAGAGGGCCTCCTCTTGAGATGCGACGGGAACGTCGGGAACTCTTTCCCGACGAAGCAGGGAAAGGATCCCTCATCTCGAGCTACGAGGCGGAAACGGGGCTCCTCTGGATGTGGGCGGGACCCTCGTGATTCCTCTCGAGTGGAGACGGCTAGGACGGGGAACTTCTTGATTTGCACCAAGGGTGTGAAGGACCCTTCGAAGTTCCAGAGGTGAGGTGTGATCAGCCTCGAGGACGCCTCATCGGAAATGGGCCTCATCTCGCCTGGAGGGGAGAACCTCCTGGATTTTCTCGAGTTGCGGCAGGTCTTCTCGCGTTACGACGGGGACCTCAGGGACCCGCTCTGGTGGCCTCAGGAAAGGCCAGTCCCCATGCGAGTTGCTAGGGGACCTCTCGGGATTCCTCTCCCGTCCATGCCGGGGCCTCAGTCCTTGTGTGGAGTCGGGGCCGGAACCTGAGGATTCCTCTCCAGTGTTGCCATGGATCTTGGGGTGCTTCTGAGTCTCCCAGGGGAGTCAGGCTCGTCTCGAGTGGGGGCATGCACGTGCGCTTTCCTCCCGAGCTGCAGCAGTAGTGTCACGCTTCCTGTCACGTGGATCAAGGGATCTGTGGCTTTCCCTCGAGGCTGTCCCTCGAGGCTTCCCACGAGGCTTTCCCACAGGGCTGTGCCACGTGCCACCTTGGTGTGAGTCGATCCTCGGCGTGAAAGACGAGCCGGTGAAGGGAAAAGAGGTTCCTCTGGAATGGACTGAGACATCGGGGGAATCTTGGAATGGGTGGCACGACCCTGGAGTTCCTCTCGCCGTTCCTGTTGAGAGGCCTCCTCTTGAGATGCGACGGGAACGCCGGGAACTCTTTCCCGACGAAGCAGGGAAAGGATCCCTCTCTCGAGCTACGAGGCGGAAACGGGGCTCCTCTGGATGTGGGCGGGACCCTCGTGATTCCTCTCGAGTGGAGACGGCTAGGACGGGGAACTTCTTGATTTGCACCAAGGGTGTGAAGGACCCGTTCGAAGTTCCAGAGGTGAGGTGTGATCAGCCTCGAGACGCCTCATCGGAAATGGGCCTCATCTCGCCTGGAGGGGAGAACCTCCTGGATTTTCTCGAGTTGCGGCAGGTCTTCTCGAGTTACGACGGGGACCTCAGGGACCCGCTCTGGTGGCCTCAGGAAAGGCCAGTCCCCATGCGAGTTGCTAGGGGACCTCTCGGGATTCCTCTCCCGTCCATGCCGGGGCCTCAGTCCTTGTGTGGAGTCGGGGCCGGAACCTGAGGATTCCTCTCCAGTGTTGCCATGGATCTTGGGGTGCTTCTGAGTCTCCCCAGGGGAGTCAGGCCTCGTCTCGAGTGGGGGCATGCACGTGCGCTTTCCTCCCGAGCTGCAGCAGTAGTGTCACGCTTCCTGTCACGTGGATCAAGGGATCTGTGGCTTTCCCTCGAGGCTGTCCCTCGAGGCTTTCCCACGAGGCTTTCCCACAGGGCTGTGCCACGTGCCACCTTGGTGTGAGTCGATCCTCGGCGTGAAAGACGAGCCGGTGAAGGGAAAAGAGGTTCCTCTGGAATGGACTGAGACATCTGGGGGACTCTTGGAATGGTGGCACGACCCTGGAGTTCCTCTCGCCGTTCCTGTTGAGAGGGCCTCCTCTTGAGATGCGACGGGAACGCCGGGAACTCTTTCCCGACGAAGCAGGGAAAGGATCGCTCATCTCGAGCTACGAGGCGGAAACGGGGCTCCTCTGGATGTGGGCGGGACCCTCGTGATTCCTCTCGAGTGGAGACGGCTAGGACGGGGAACTTCTTGATTTACACCAAGGGTGTGAAGGACCCTTTCGAAGTTCCAGAGGTGAGGTGTGATCAGCCTGGAGACGCCTCATTGGAAATGGGCCTCATCTCGCCTGGAGGGGAGAACCTCCTGGATTTTCTCGAGTTGCGGCAGGTCTTCTCGAGTTACGACGGGGACCTCAGGGACCCGCTCTGGTGGCCTCAGGAAAGGCCAGTCCCCATGCGAGTTGCTAGGGGACCTCTCGGGATTCCTCTACCGTCCATGCCGGGGCCTCAGTCCTTGTGTGGAGTCGGGGCCGGAACCTGAGGATTCCTCTCCAGTGTTGCCATGGATCTTGGGGTGCTTCTGAGTCTCCCCAGGGGAGTCAGGCCTCGTCTCGAGTGTGGGCATGCACGTGCGCTTTCCTCCCGAGCTGCAGCAGTAGTGTCACGCTTCCTGTCACGTGGATCAAGGGATCTGTGGCTTTCCCTCGAGGCTGTCCCTCGAGGCTTTCCCACGAGGCTTTCCCACAGGGCTGTGCCACGTGCC